>NC_056741.1:483645433-483702933 GCF_019279795.1 Protopterus annectens | reverse complement strand
TAAATATGCTCTGTCCCCCATACAATGCTTGATTGTTGGTAAATCATTCAGAATTACAGACAGTCAATAAATAAAGGCATCAGTGTTTCATACATTAGGTCCAAAAATACATGTTGATGTAAAATATATTAATCTATTAACTTTTTAAATGAATTAGAGTAATATTTAAAAAGTGCTCCTGACTTAAAACCTTTATTCTGCTATTATTTTTGTCTTTATGTAAAATTCAAGAGCAAAGAATTTGAGAGTTATAGTATCTGATGTCATGCCAATATTTATAAAACTCCTGAAAGAGAAAAACACTCTGATGTTCGGAAGCATCAGCTCTTCTTAAAATAGATAAGAACCACAATCTGTCACTCTGGGCTGCTGATCTCTAGGGCTTACCTTGCTCACATTTATTCACTGATTACTGGCTTTATCCTACCACTGATATCACAACTCTTTTTCAGATACAGCTTATAATTCAAAAATTAATAATTTATTTTTTTCTCCTCATTTTCGCCAAACTGGTAGGCAACTTTTGTGGTGCCCCATACTGTAGTGGGTGATTAGGAAGCCCCCTGCAGCAAAGGAAATTGCAGTTTCCCAAAGATGGCCATGTTGTTAGTGTTAGTGGACAGAATTCCAACATGCCTTCTGTGTTGAGTCTGCATGTCCTTCCTGTGTTCCTGTGGATTTTCTCCAGATGCTCTTGTTTCCCCCCATATTCCAAAGACATGTAGTAGGTGGATACTTCTTCTTTAGGCTTTTTTCCAGTTAGGGGTTGCCACAGTGGATCACCTGTCCACTCATGATCGGTAGTGGAGTTTTACGGTGTCAAGTTGCCAGCCCAGCATCCAACCTTCCATGGAAGGCACACACATGCACACACTCATGACTAGGGCCAATTAAGAGTGTCCAATCCACCTACAGCATGTCTTTGGGATGTGGGAGGAAACTGGAGCACCCGGAGGAAACCCACATGACCACAGGGAGGACATACAGACTCCGCACAGAAGGCACCCCAATGGAGGATCGAACCAGAGAACCTCTTGCTGTGAGGCAGCAATGCTAACCGCTGCACCACTGCGGCTGCCGCAAACTCATACCTATGGCGAATTCAGTGTCTAATCCACCTACATGCAGTAGGTGGATTGGACACTCTAAATTCACCATAGGTGTAAGTCTGCATGCGAGTGTGGCATGGAACAACAACAACAGCAGGGCTAACCGGCAAGCAGTATGAACCTTGGCTCTAGATGATTGCCACTGTTGAAATTACACCCTTACTCCATATGCAACAATGGGAAAAAAGGTTGTGGATGGAATTTCCACCAGCAGGATTTTACTAAGTCAAGGGCAATATGTCAGTGGAAAACATTTAATGAAAATGTAAAACTTGTTACTTGACAAAACACTCTTACTATAACCAAAGATATCTTTAAATTTTACAGGAGATATAAGTAAGAGTTATCATTCCCTAACTGGTTTACTAATTACACAAAATTTCTGTACTAGCTTTTGTTGCTTTGACATACATGTTAAAAAATATCAAAATAAGAACTTGCTGTGGCTGGAGCCCTCCAAGACTGGGTTTCCCCCAGCGACCGCAGGGTTTGCTGGTGCCTAAAGCCAGCTATGCTAACATGGCTAAGATTTACTGAAAATTTATGGATCCAAAGCACATCCCTGCAATAGTGCATTAATCACTCCCATAATTCTTCACGTCACCCTTCTGAGCATGACCATAAGTGTCATACCACTAAGCCATGCTGCAATCCAGTTTGTCAGCCTTAGTCCTACCCTAGCCTCTCAAGTCTTCCTGTCAGCCTGCTCTGAGGGACCGAGTCAAACAACATGCTGAAGTCCAGCTAGATCCTGCATGTCAAGTTCACCTGCAACTCACTCATGGAATTGAATCAAGTCTGACAAATGACTACAAACCTGCAAGCCGCTCATAAAATTGAATCACATTTGACAGATGACTACGCACACAAGTGCACATGTACGTACACATAGACACACACACACACACACACACACACACACACACACACACACACACACACACACACATTTTGTAAATACATACACATATGTTGATACCAGTATGTGTCCTGAGTAGCTCACAGACAGTTATCACTTAATTTACTCTAATGACACCATACTCACAGTCCATGAGAAAAGTTGCACCAGTAATGCTGTCCTCTGAGGGCTGTCCATATTTACGGCTTTAAGAAGCAAATGTTTACACAGAATTGTATTTAGTTAAAACTCATAGCTATTTTTTCCTTTGAACTGTTTTATTGATATATATATATATATATATATACATATATATATATATATATATATATATATATATATATATGTATATACACACACATACACACACACACACACGCACACGCACACGCACACACACACACACACACACACACACACACACACACATACACACATGCACAAGAACAATTACACACATGCATTTTCACCCAAATACATCAAAATGTCATCCTGTCAACAACTTTCACAACAGGGTGTTACATTACCAGCAGTGGTACAAGATCACCATGATGCAGGGTTTGGGAAATATGCCCTTTTATTAGTATTGTACAATATCTGAGTTAGTATGTAAAAGTAGCAGAGGCGGTGGAGGACCATATTTATTCACCCAGCACTCCACCCTGCTTGCCCTGAAATAGTGAATGAGAATCTGTCCTGCCTGAAAGCCAAGATCTAAACCTTCTGCTAAGACAATTGGTCTCTACCTGAACTAAAGGATAGAGCCAATCCTCTCCCTAAGCCTCTATCTCACAAGGAACCAAGAAAGTATGTGTTATAACGACTGTAGTTATTACTATACTTGAACTATATAATGCCATGTAACTGTGGACTGCTCTCTAGCCAGGTCAGCCAGCACACTCACGCTATTCTAATCCTTTCTCCCAAAACTCATCACATTACCCACAAGTTATCTAAGCTGCTGAGTTCTGTTCCCCTCCTCTACTCCTAGACCTGAAAGCACACTAGGAAAGCTTATTGTTTCTTTCTATCATTTTCCACTGGATAGCATCCTTTTCCTAAGTATTTGCCCTATAAAACTATCTCATTGTTCGAACACATATATTATCATACATTTTGCTTGTACTATTCTTTGCTATCCCAGTCCTGCTCACTCCTCTATTATCACATCTACTCACTCTCCTCCATTCACATCTTCACCTTACCTCAGCAGTCAGCATTTCACTGATTGTTCCTGGGGTCCTCCTTCTTCACTGGCTCTATCCCGCTCCGTTCGCCCTGTGGGCTCACTCCGCTCCCCTACCCTGCCCCCAATTCCAACACGCCCCCAGTGCTCCTACATTTAATCACACAAACCACACCCCCTTCAATAACCACCAATCATAGCATCCCACCCCTTAAAGTGCCAGAACCTCCACACCCAAGATTCACCTACATTATCCAACTTACTTATCTTATCATTACTCTATTTTCAACCCTGCCACTATGTCACTGTTATCTACCTATCCACAACGGAAACTCCTACTTCTATCCTCCTTCATACCTATTCTTATTATATTTTATCTACTTACATTCTATGAACATCTCCACCATATAAACCTTTACTACCCAACAAAGCAAACCTCCTCAACACCCATAGCTTACACTCAAACTCATTCAAACACACCTAGTACAATAGCCTACCTATCAGCAAAATATCACAGACTAAATCACATCAAATACTATAGGCTTAAAGCTAAAAAATCTCCATTCCTAATATGTAAACACCTGCAACTTACACTTAGCAATCAACTCCAATCAATAATAGATGGAGATATCCAACCCAATCCAGGCCCAAAAACTACACATTCTAGAGTGACCCATAAAGCAATCCCTTATCAGACCTCCCAACTCACTATTAATAGCCCATCTTAACATAAGAAGCATAAATAATAAGGTTGCCCAAATACATGCTCTCATGGACGTGCATTCATTTGATATCCTGTGTCTTACTGAAACTTGGCTCAAACCATCTATATAAAACAACAAATTTATTCCACCAGGATATAGCATCTTAAGACTAGACCGATTAGCTAAAAAGGGAGGTGGAATATCTATACTATACAAATCTGGACTACAAGTGACCTCTATTGACTCTAAGCCCCCTCTAACTAGTAATGAAGAAATACTTATCTCCAAACTCCAACTCAATAACCATAAATCCATATATATTATTGCTGTCTACCTTCCCCCAGGGAATAACTCTAATATCCTAGAAAATATCCTAAATTGGCTATCAGACAATTATCCCCAAGAAACAATAGTACTCGGAGACTTTAATATTAATTGGAAAAGCTGTACTTCTGAACAGCCTTCTACCCATCTTAACCTACATGGGTTTACTCAAACTATAAGTTCCCCCACAAGGACCAATAAACACAATAACAATGAAAGCACCCTAGATTGGATACTAATAAATAGACATCACCAAAGTTATAAAGCAGGGACACTCCCTGAGGATATAAGCAACCATGCACTCACCTTCATAATCAGATTCAAGACTGATATCCCAAATCTAATTACCTATAGAACAATTAAGAGTAATAAAAATTTTAACCCTGATATTTTCCAAAATGAACTTAAAGTCTAATCCTAGTGGAAGCAGTAATCTACTTTAATAGTAAATTTCTAAATATTCTTGACCTCCATGCTCCAAAAAGGACCATTAAAACTAGGAACAAACCTGTCCCCTGGCTCTCAAAAGAGACAAAACAAAAAATGCTACTCAGAAATAAAATCTGGACCAAATGGTGTACTACTAAAAACCAAGAAGATCACATAAAGTTCAGACAGCTAAGAAATGACACAAAAAAAGCAATACTGTCAGATAAAAGAAAGTACTACATTCAACTCCAAAATACCCAGCAAAGTAAACCTCAAAAATTTTGGGCAGGTATAAATACACTCTTACACCCAGGCCGTACTGTCACTCCCTCCCCTGTAGGTACTGACCAGGACAATCCAAAGCAAATTGCAAGTACCTTTAATTCCTTCTTCACTGAGACCATTCAGTCTCTTGTCAATCAACTATCTCCCGACAGCTCACATCTATCACCCTCTAATACTACCTTACCTCCCCCATTTCATCTCAAACCTATCCCTACATCCCTTATCCGTACCCTTTTGCAAAAACTCAAAACTACCACCACTGCAGCAGATCTCCTTCCTGCAGAATATCTACAAAAAGCAGCAAATGCCATAGCGTACCCAGCCTCCATTCTGATTAACAGAACAATCTCTGAGGGTGCAATTCCTTCCATTTGGAAGATTGCACACATTATTCCCCTTCATAAGGGTGGAGATTCTAGGGAACTATCCAATTACAGACCAATTGCCATACTATCTCCTCTGGCAAAAATCATGGAGAAATGCATTCATATGCAAATGTTAAAACACCTAATAGATAACAACTTATTAGCTAACTGCCAACATGGCTTCAGGCCATTTCACAGTACTACAACTGCCCTTCTATCCTTCTCCGACTGTATAAATAAAAATCAAAATAACAACACTCTATCCTCAGCCCTCTTTATTGATCTCTCTAAAGCCTTCGACATGGTTAACCACCAACTTATCATAAACACACTGAAAAACCTATCTCTTGATACACTTACTATACAATGGTTTCAATCCTACTTAAGCAATAGGCAACAGGCAGTTATGTGGGAAAAAACCTATCTACCCATCTCCCCATTGCACTAGGTGTCCCCCAAGGTTCTATACTTGGACCACTTCTATTCTCTATTTTCATCAATGACCTGCATACTGTTATTCCGCAAGCTTCCTTAATACAATATGCCGATGACTCCACATTAATATGCTCAGCCCCAACTCCAGCAGACCTTCAATCTCTCACCCAAAAAGTGTTTAACATAGTTGAGGAATGGCTACAACATCAGTGCCTCATCCTAAATCCCCCAAAAAACAAACTTCTACTTTTTACTCCCACCCACAGGGCCACACCTCTACACTTTACTGTCACATCTAACAATGGAACCATCATATCCCCCGTCTCTACCACAAAACTCCTAGGGGTTCTAATTGACAATAACCTTAACTTTGAAGGCCACATTAACAATACCATAAAAACAGTCAACAAAAAAACTAGGCTCCCTCTATAGAATCAAATCCTTTCTTACCCCACTAGCAAGATCTACTATTGCCCAGACCCACTTAATCTCTACCCTCCTCTATGCCTCCCCTATATATACTAACCTCTCAAAAAACAACATGAACAAACTGGCTGTCTCCTACAACAATATTGCGAGATTTGCGACAGACACTACATTTAGGACCCATCACTGTATTAATTATCAAAAACTAGGTTGGCTAGAGTTACCTAATCTACTTCTATTTAAACAATTAACATTTGCCTATAACATCCTGTATCAGCCTAACAACACACCAATTCTTACCAACCTTATCACCCCCTACAGCAACCTTAAGACCCTACACTCATCTAGCAAAATACTAGTACAAATACGCAAAACCTACAATAAGGCAGGGGACTCTCTGTTCTCTAATACCATGGGTAAAATATGGAACTCTCTCCCCAGCGACCTGACCTCCCTACCTTCACTAACACAATTTAAAATCAGGCTTAAAACCTACCTCAAATCACATTGGTTGTGCACCGGTCTGAACCCAAACTAACCTCTCACGTCTTCTTTTCACTAAGTTACAAGTCTTAATTACTGTATAATCTAACTGCCTAATGAAAACCAGAATTATAACTGGCCTTTCAATTGATTGGACTCTCTTTCTATATCAAAATATGACTCTCAGTCTCCCTACTATGTTAACATATATACTTAACATAAGATACTACAATCAAATGTGTTGTGAACTGAACATATTTCCTTATTTACTAAACTACTTACTCCAATACGATCTTTCATGCATAAAATAGCTTAACTTTATATGGTACTTCCACCTGTTAAAATTTGAATTGTTTTATTTTTTGATTTAAGTAAAATATTGTTCTGTACTCTCAAGGAGCTTTTGTCCCTGGGCCTCTGCTGAAAATGGAAATGTATCCAGCTGGACTAGCCCGGTCAACAAATGTAAAATAAAAAAAAATAAATAAAATATTTATATATATATATATATATATATATATATATATATATATATACAGGTAGATGGATAAATAGATATATTCTGAATTTCAAGTAGAGATGACAGTTCAAAATTATCCTAATTTTTGTACACTTTCATGCTTTAGGAAGCTATTATTACCATCTAATAATTCTTGTCTCTCCAACTGGGCTCCCAGGAAGGGTGTCTTCTGGAAGAAATATTAATTTTTTCCTGTGTCTGAAGGATTTGAAGTCTGAAACTCAAATGTATGTCACTATTTAGTGATGTCAATCCTCAGATCATCCTAGTGATTTGCCAGAAAACCACACATTTTATGAGGAACAAACCAAAAATGTCAGGCAAAATCTGAACATTCTGTCAAACTCTGGACAGTTGAAAGGTATGACATAGCCATGGGCATGTTACCACTCCTATGATGAGCACCGTGTCACTAGTCAAAGTGGCTGCAACACCTGAAACTTCTGCACCATTGTTAGGAATAATGATTCCAAGAAATGGGTCACACAGTCAAATTGCTAGTGGAAAATCTACACACTTTAGGTCACCATTAAGAAAGTTCAAGATATTCTTGATCCTCTGGTCCTTAACAAGCACTTCCTTATAAAAAAAAATAACAACTTACTTCCCTAGCTGCTGCAGCCAGTCAGATCTCTTGATTCATTGAAGCAAACTTGATTGAGTGCAGCTTACAGGCACATAAAAAAAAACAAAAAAACAAAAAAACAGAAAAACGTTTGCAGTCACACCAAGTGGTGATGTCACATCACATAACTGTGCGGACATCCACAAGATGCTGAAATGAATGGGGGAGCTGGAGAAACCTGCAGCTGCTGCATGGGGGCCCTCATTTTTGGGGAGATAATTGGAAGCTCCCCGCGGCCACAGGTTAGGTGGGTGCCTAACTTTGGCTATGCCAAAGCATCTAAAACCTTGCGAGGTCACTTGTCAAAACAGCAATAATTCATAAGCTGCAAAGCACATCATGTTCTGTTTTGGTGTTCTTTTTGCACAGGACAAGGTATCCTGTACTCCCCAGTGTGGGTGCTTTCCCTCAACATCCAAACTATACCCAAATTCCTGACAACGTTAACATTTTGGCATGGGGTACTGGCTATACTGTATATTGAGGGAAAGGGTTGTTCACTGAATATGGAAATACTATATTCTCATTTAATGTTATCCCTTTTTCTATTCACTACTTGATTACAAGGCTTAGTTCCTGCTGTAAATAATGAGCTACCACCTGCATATCTGCATTAAAAATAAGTACAATAGTAGCATCTAACAAAGATAATGTATGCTTGGGTGGCACAAATAGCCCCTTTTCAAGGCCGCTCACTACCAGTGCACAGAAATATAATGCCTTAGTATCCATTAATGCTGACACAATATAACTGTAAAATCACACACATGGTTTTCTAAGCTTTTTTACAGTTATTGTTTGTGTCAACGAAAACTAAAGATGGTATCACCAGTGATTCCAAGATCTTTAGAATCCTAGCTATTTAAAGCCACTGTCACTATGATAATCTGCTTCAGTATGTTTCTTGTCAAAGGTGAATAAGTGGATTTTACCCTTGTCCAATCTGACCTTTCGTGTTTTGCCTGCATGGTAATACTATTATTCTACTCAAACCTGCGTATTTTGAAAGCAAACATGCGGGCTATAGTTCACGATTAAGAGTATATATATATATATATATATATATATATATATATATATATATATATATATAGACAAAAAGAAACAGTTCCCAACATGCACTTGTGAGATGCATTGTTTCCTTATTTATTCTGACATGCCAGTTTTTATCAAGGAGCAAGCTACACAACTGTCTGGCTATGCTTCTATTAAAAAGTTTCCTCTGTAAAACTAATAGGAACCTAACAATAAATCAGTAAAACATTCAGTGGTGAATCATAAATGCCTTTATTGCTCAAAGTAAAACAGGGTGAGCACTTTCATACTATAAACTCCTTCTTGTTATTAACCAAGCAAAACAAGTCTGTTCTTTCTTTTAAAAAAAATATCTTAAGATTTTTTTAAAAATGATGTCATCTTCTCTTTTACCTGAGATGTTTATGTTTTAATGGCAGCATTAGCAACATTATTTATTTATTTATTTGGCATTTGTTAACCGGGTTAGTCCAACTGGGCAGCAGCCCTTTTTCAGTGGAGGCCCGAGGAGAAAAGCTCCAGTTTTAAAAGTAAAAAAAGTTACATACATGCATAAAATATGTCAAAAATAACATAGTAAATAGTTACATACATTAAGTATAATGACCAAGTTAAACAGGATAAAAAATTACAAGCAAGGTGAACAAATAAGTGATCAAACAGCATATATACACGAAATTACCAAAAAAACATACTCAAGGTACAATATCCAAGGATATAGCAGTGAAAGCTGTATGTAATACTGCCTATTAGTAGGAGTTTAAAAGCAGTTAACACAAGAGGGGGGAGATGTTTTGGGGTAGCAGTAATAGTCACTGCCACCACTCCTTAAATTATCAACACTACTCTCACTGAGATATTGGCTGCTTGATATTGCCTTTTTAAAATCCATTCTTAACATTATGACTTTGCCAAAGTCTTTGCTCCTCTTAAATGCTACAGTTTCGACCCTCTTTTAACTTATAGCACGGAATGATCACTTTTAGTCTAGTGTCAAATAAAAAAGTCATATGATAATTGACACTGAATGGTGAATGAATAATATACATGATAACTGGTTTACAAATGTAATATGTCATTATCCTTGTTGTCATACATGCAGTTTGTACTAGCTGTTGTAGTATAAGAAAATGCCAGAGGTTTCTACTGTTTATCACATTCCAGTTTACATTTAGCAGACTAAAATCATGGCTGCCTAATGTACTTGTGACAGCATATTTTGTGAGTACTGAATGTGTAAAAAATAACACCCAGCTTCAACAATAAAACATGAATTATGAAACTTTCTGTTATGTTACTCAAGCATGTTTACTCATGTGAAGTACTGAGCATCCCATACTTGTTGTTGTTTGTCTTTCGGCTTTTTCCTGGTAAGGGGTCGCCACAACGGAACTCCGGTCTGCTAATGATTGGCAGTAGATTTTTACGAAACACCGAGGTGCCAGCTCGATGCCCAACCTTCAACTAAGGCACGCCCATTTACGTACGCATGTCTTTCGAGCGCTACCCAACCACGGGGAGGACATGCAGACTCCACACAGAAGGCACTCCCAAGCCAAGCCGAGAATTGAACGGAAGAACCTCTTGCTGTGAGGTAACAACGGTACCGCCGTACCACCGTGGCAGTTACTGAACATCCCATACTACTTTTAAGTATATGCAAATCCAAAGCTACTGTACCTTAGAGTAGGCTCTGCGGTACCACATACTCAGATAAAGTATATATACCAAAACAGTCCAGAGGATTACATATATTCCCAAATTCACTAATAAACCCTTGTAGCTCTGAGGAGTACATGTACCCAAATTCACTACTGAACTCTGCAGTTCTGATAAGTACATGTACCCCAAATTCATTACCAAACTTCTTCAGTTCTGATAAGTGCATATCCCCAGATTTGCTATTCAATTCTTGCAGTTCTGAGGAGTACCCCAAATTCACTATTAAACTTACTGTTCTGTGGTGTATTTATACCCCAAATTCACTACTAAACTCTTACAGTTCTGAGAAGTACATATACCCCAAATTCATTACCAAACTCCTCCAGTTCTGATGAGTATATATACCCCTGATTTACTATCAAACTCTTGCACTTCTGAGAGTACATATACCACAAATTCATTACCAAACTCTTGCAGTTCTGTGGGATGCATACACCTCAACTTTACTAGTATACCTGTAGTTCTGAAGAGTGCATATGCCCTAAATTCACAATTAAACTTGCAGTTCTGAGGATCACAATTGCAGTCCTTGGAGTGAAAGAAAAACATATGTAAGAAAGACGTTTCGAAATTAAATCAATAATACAGAAATCTGATGCATTTTGTATGACTATAGACTTAGGCAGTAGCTAAACAGGTACCACATCCAAAACATGTTTTAATGTTATTAACGTTAAAACTAAGTAATCTGTATTCCCCTTATCCTCCAATTGCTTACACGCCTATATAACATTTCTGTCATTGCATATTGAGGTGAGGATACTTCTACCCAAATACGTATCAGGAGTGACTCTGAAAGAGAACATTATCACAGCAGATACCCTAACTGTTCATCTTTATCAAAGCTTCCGTTATTACGATATTTATGTACATCTCATTATCTCAAAAATACACTGTAGCTCTCACTTTATTGATTTTCAGACATCAGATGTATTTTTTTTTTAATCCCAAGTTTAAACTGGGGTACATTTTCCCTCTGTTTATTATTTTTAGAAAAGGTGTTGACATTTGACATTAATAGATCAGCCAGTCATAAAATTGTTTGATGTCATTCCACTTTCACGTTCATCAAAGGACTAACATTTCCTTACTTTTAATGATTAGAGTGGCATCATCTGCATATCTGAGATTGTTAATATTTCTTCCAGCAATCTGATTGCAGCAAATGATTTGTCTAATCCAACATTTTACATGAGATGGTAAGCATGTAAACTGAATAAGTAGGGTTGGTTCTAACTGTTCCTTCTTTTTCTGCATACAGATTCCTCAGGAGGCACATAAGGTGACCTGCTGTTTCAAATTCTCTAAGAATTTGACACAGTTTGTTGTGGTCCACACACTTAAAGGGTTTAGAGTAGCCAATCAAACATAAGTAAACATTTTCTGCAACTCTCTTGTTTTCTCCATTATCCAGCAGATGTTAGTGCTTTGATCTCTCGTGCCTTTAACTCTTCTAAAACCAACTTGCACATTGGAAAGGTCATGGTCTATATATTGCTATTGCCAAGTTTGCAGGATCTTGGGCAGTACCTTGTGAATATGTGAAACAAGCTGAACTGTTTGAGCATCCTTTAGCATTGCCCTTTGTGGGGATTGAAATATAAATTGACCTTTTCCAATCTAAATGGCCACTGTCATATTTTTCAAATGTGCTAACAAATTCTAAGCAGCACTATAACAGTATCATTAACTAAGATTGTAAGTAATTCATATGGAGCCTATCACCTTCTGTTCAGCCTTGTTTTTAGCAAAGAATTCTAGGGCCCATTTACATTCACTCTCTAAGATGTCTGCTTCTAAATCTGAAAACATATGTTCCCTCATATGTATCAGTAATACCCTTAATATCACCAGTCTTAAAAACATTTCTTGCCTTTCCTGTTCAGTTGTTTCCTTCTGGTTCTTTACTCCTTATTCCGCCTTGCTATTCTCTGAAATTCTGCATTCAGTTTAACATATTTTTTCTACCTCCATTACCTTTTGCTAATCTCTTTTTCTCAGCTATTTTTAAAGCCTCAACAGACATCAGTTTGCCTTGTTAATCGTCTTTCTATGTGGAGTATTTTGATGCTAGCTGATGAGTAATATAACAAACTTCTCTGAGAAGTTCTTCTGGTACTCTATCCACCAGGACTAATCCCTTAAAGCCATTCTTCACCCCACTACAGATTCATTTGAACTATTGCTGAACATATCTCACTGGCCGAGATGCTTTTCTTAATTCTAAATTTTACGCTCTCAAGCTGATGGTCTTAGCCACAGTCAGCTCCAGTTCATGGTTTTGCTGACTTTGTAGAACTCTTCCATCTGTGACCACAAAGTACATAGTCAATCTGAATTTGATACTGACAGTCTGATGACAGCCATGTACAAAGTCATTTCAGACTGTGTTTTAAAGGCACAAATATTAGTTAACTGTAAACATGCATGGTTAGTGTCTTTTTCCCCTTTCTTGTCACATCTCAGACTAGGTCATTGATCCATCTTCCTCATACCGATGTCCATTTTCCTTGTGTACCATCCATACCTGTTAATCCATCGCCTGTTTGTTACATTTGTTGTATGTATACTTTGTGCTTCCCTCCCTGGTTGTTATAGATTCATAGATCCATATACTGTTAGTAGGCTAATGACCCAGGGGGCCTTTCTAAGCCTAGATAAGTTTTCCTGAAAGAATAGTGATGTCCTGTATCCAAACAGGACATTGATGGCAAGGCGTTTATAAGCTACCTCTGTCCATACAGGACATGGGTGCCAGGTCCAGTGTAAATTTCCCATTCCCCATCCACTGGTCTAGGTTGTGCTTAAAAAGGGTAATAGATGAACTCAGTTTCACATGGATGGGAAGCCTCTTCCATAGAAGGGGCGGTCTCTAGGAAACATGTATGTTTCTATAGCATGCCCTGTTTAAGTCACAGACAAAATTCAGATCCCTAGACCTTGTATATCTGGTACTCTTCAACTTTTGAATATTTATGAGATTCATAAGTGTGGTGTTTGTGGATGCCTTGTAAGCCGGGCATAGATCACCCGTCAGCAATCTATAGGAGACAGAGTAGAGGGAAAGGGTTTTAAGGTGCTCAGCGTGTCAGTTTTTTTACGCCTTGTAATCTTTTTCAAAGGAACCTTTGATGTCAATCTAGTTGCTGCAAATGCCTTTTCAGAGACATACCAAAGGGAGCATTGTAATCTATGCATGGTCTGATAAGGGCAGAGTACACTGGGAAAATTATCTTTTTGGACCTAGCTGCCATGCCCTTACTTATAAGTTGTGCAACATAAAAGGATTTCCTCACCAATGGATCACATGGTGGATGAAGGTAAAGCTACTGTCTATGTGCATACCCAGATCCCTGACCACTGGGTCGACTCTTAGGGGCGTATTAATAACCACAAAGCCAGCCAAGCAGAGGTGCAAACTAATAATCCAAAAAGAACTCTGCCAGGTACAGAATAGTCCGATAAGAATTCCAAATAAACATCAGATGTGAACTTCAAAATTTATTAGAAACAAAAATAAGTTAAGCACTTGCATCCTTCTCTAGTTAGGACTTCATCAGGACTAAGTAATACACATGTAACTGTCATTTAATAACAAACATTTCATCGCATGACACTTATGGGTACCCAGTTAATTTAAAACCAATTAAATTAAGCTAAACTATAAAAATCCTTCCAAAAAACACCTCAAAGGGACTAACCCTCAATAAATACCATGAATTTAAATAGAAAAACATACATGGTAATTAGCCGGGATGGTTGGCTTCCCAAAGGGCATAATTATGCATTTCTTAGCATTGAATTTAAGACCATGGCTTTGGTGCCATTTGTTAGTCAGCAATAGACGAAAAATGCTAGTTTCTGCAGGGGGGGTTGATAATAACCTGCAGCTTGCTATCATCTGCAAACTTAGTCAGCCATAAACCTTCAGCATTTGCTTCCATTTCAGAGAAATAGATCCCAAGAAAGAGTGGGCCCTGTACCAAGCCTTGGAGGACTTCACTGCTGACTGGTCTCTTGATGGAGGTAGCCTCCATTGTTTTGACCTCCTGGGTCCTGTCAGTGAGCCAGTTGGCTAACCAGTAGGTGAGAAAAGGGGGTTATATGTAAATTAGTGAGCTTATCTATAATACCTGAGTGGGGTATTGTATCAAAAGCCTTGGCCAAATTGAGATAAGTTGTGTGTACAGTCTTACCTTCATCCAATTCTTTATTGACCCTCTCAAAACAGTCCACCAGATTTAATAATAATCTTAACAAAACCAAACTGCAGTGGGTCCAGTGTTTGCAGGTTACCTATGTCCTCATTTATCATGTCCATGATGATTCCTTGCATGGCCTGACATATGAGGCTGGTAAGACTTATATGCATGTAGTTTCCTGCATCAGTGATTAGACCTATATTGTGCAGGGGAATGACTGTAGCCATCTTCCATTACTTGAGCACAAAACCTGACAGTAGGCTCCAGTTGAAAAGTGATTCAAGTAGACCAGAGCGGTCGAGTTTCATACTATTTATTAGACATCCTGGGATGTTATTAGACCCTTGGATGCAGTGTTTTAGGCCTTGGAAAGAACATTGATGACCTGTTGCTTGGTAATCGTTGGGGGGATTGGGGTATGTGGTATTTCCTTTGGACTATCGGGGGCTGTGAGGGGCAAAATTTGAGCTGAAGCCGTCAGCCAAAAGATTTCCAATTTGCTCCATTTCTGTGTGTGTGATGCCATTTACAATAAGTTCTGCGCATTACTGTGTATTTTCCCTGAGGTTACAGACATAAATGTAGAAAGCTTTGTGGTTTTCCTTTGCCTGAGAAGCTATTTTTCCTTCATATTTAGCATTTGAAGTATTCATTAACTCTCTTAGCTGCCTATTTAGATCAATCGGGGGCTTTTAGTATGTGTGCCTTTGTTCCTTCTATGCTTGGCCAATATTTTTTTCTTTTGTTCTATAACCAGTTGATATTGTGATTCCACCTAAGTGGCTTGTCTTTTGAGTTTGTTTTATTCTTAATACAAGTGGGCACAGTTTGCAGTGGGTTGGGAGGGTGGCCTAATGGTTAAGGTGTTTGCCTTACAAACACAAGGTGCAGGGTTTGAATCTCACAAGGGATAATTGGCTAGGCTTAAAATGGCTCACAAGGGCAGTTTGCCTAGTACTAACCTATGAACCTATAAAAAAATACACTATACAGCTTTCTGTATGACTGTACAGAAATTTTCTAACTAGGTCAGCATATGCTATGGTGTTTACTGGGTTTGGAGGGATAGCCAAGATGTTGCTTAATAGAGAAAGATTAGCCTTGGAATCATTCCTAAAGGTTTTGGGCTTTGTCTGATCCCCAGATTTCATTTTTATTTCAAGAATACTACTTTATAGTCAGATCTGATGAATGAAGACATTGCATTGGGTGTGGAATATCGGCCCCCATGTCCATGAGTACAAAGTCAAGGATGTTTGTACCCCCGATAGGAGATTGGACCATCTGTTCCAGGATGTTGGTAATACCAAAGTTTAGGAAATGTTCAGCTTGTGTATTAGAAGTGGTGTAGTATTCCCAAAATACAGAGGGTAGTTGAGATCCCCCATGAATATCGTGTTGGGTTGAATAGTGAGGGACTCTAGTACATTCAGATAGATAGATTGTGTGGGTTTCCTGGGACATGGAGGAAGACCTATAGGTTGCAAGGATATTGTACAAGACCCTGTTTATGGTGAGTTGCACATGTATGCGTTATGGTGCATCATAACCTTTAACTAGTCTGTATACAAGGTTGTTTTTAATATAGACTGAGACTCCTCCACCTTTAGTTCCTTCCTGTGCAGTAGCTGGTCTAAAGGTGTGAAAGGCATTTTATAACATTGCATTGCTGGGGTACTTTCTGTGACTTTAAACCAAGTCTCTGCTACTACACAGATGTAAACACTCTCCAGAGAAAGGAAAGCTTGCAGGGAGTTGAGTTTCTTGTTAAGTCTTTTTGCATTGAGCAGTACCACCTTCAGATATTCCTTCATCGGTTCAGTTATGTTGGTAGGTTTAGCATTTTGGCATTACCTAAAAAAGGCACTTATGGGGTTGGAAAATGTCTTTACTAATACCCAAAAGCCTAGAGGGGATAAGTGCAGACCATCCCTGGCAAAGCAGCGTAATCTGTCAACCATATCCTCCCAGGCTGACAAATATTGTAGCCCCTTGGACTGACACCAGAAGCTAAGTCAATTGTTAAAACCAATCATTTTCTGTTGGTAATATGTCCTCATCCTTGGAGAAGATAGTATGCTGCTCAGTGCTAGGCTCATACCTGCCTGAGACACATAATCAGTGAGCTCAATCATGTCTCACTTCGTATTGTGAAAGGAGGAACGTCTCAGGTCATTAACACCCACGTGAACTATGACAGAGTCATACTGGTATCTGTGGTTCAATGCCCTGAGTGCCTGTGTGACTTGACAGATCCTAGTCTCAGAAAGGCAGGTAATGGTGACTCTCTCCTTACTCAGTCTGTTGAAGGGAACATCAGTGTACCTTACTGCAGAATCACCAATGACCATGAAATTTGGCTGTGCACTGGTTTGATTTAGGAGCTTAGTAGTAAAGGCATAGATACAGTGTTACTATATGTAGCTGTGGGTGGTGTTTTAAGAGAGTGTTTACATGATGGCTCAGGACCCTTTCCTTGATTGTACTGCAGGAGGTCATGGTGTTTTAGGAAGGTTACCTGTAAGTGCCTCAGTGTAAGTAGTTTTATGTGTATGGCCTTTACCCTGTGAAGTAGGTGTGGTGCAAGTGTCACTGATAACCTCTATAGGATTAGTTTTGGTGTATGACAATTTTGCCTCCAGCATTAAAGTGCATTTGTGTGTGGTTGTAAATGAATGCCTCAGAATACCCATCTCAACCAGACTGGCCACAGAGACAGCCAGGAAATGCATATCGAGGCCACTGATCTATTAGCGAGGAGTGAGGGAAATTTAAATATTGAAAAGGGCAATAAGACAAGGAACTTGAGCAATGCTCAGCTATGTGCAAATTATGCTCTAGTAATTAAAAAAATCTGTCTAAACAACAATGCCACAAGAGTGCAGAACACAAAGCTTTCTAATGTAAAATAACTGGCTTGGAGCCCAAGCACTTAAACCAGAACAAAGACACTTATAATAACAGGCACAAGAAGCATTCTCCAGTAATTCCCAGCCCAGAAGGGTAGAGGCCACCTTCTCCTCCCACAACAGTGTGGACCACAAACCTTCCTCTTGTTTAGTCAGCCCAACCTGTGGAAACTACAAGTTCAAAGCCTGCTCCAGTGCTGTATAAGGATAAAGCCCTTGGGCAGGGGCAATAGGTGCTGATTGTGGAAATAAGGGTAGCACTTGGCTAAGCTTGTAAGGGCCCTAGGAACATTAGCCTAGTAACTTCCTATGATTCTAAGCCCTGCCTACAGTCCAGCTGACCTGGGTTTGATTAGTGGCTTGGATGTCTGACAAAGTAGCAGGGAGGGATGGGCATTACCATCCCAGGAGGAGAGGGTAGCTGAATTGGCATTCCACATACTTTTTCCTTGGTGGAGACTCGGGATGTGAGAAAGGAAGTGTGGTCCAAAGAGAGGATAGGGTGTTGAACCTTCGCTGAGTTGCAGTGGAAGCCGGGTGATATGCCAGCAAGTCCTCATTGTATGCCCACCCTTCTTACAAACTGGCAATCAATGGGAGGGGGGAACAGGAGTAAGTCGTAAAAGAAAGGAAAAAATGCAGGCCAAAATTAACAGCATGACACCAGCACCACCACCCGGCCCCAAGATGTCCTTAGGTTCCATATGGGCCCCATCACATATAGAAAAGGTCCGGGGAAGAAAGACGAGGCTGATAGACTTGATGATGGACAGGGGCACAGGGGTATGCCAATGTGGGAAAAGGTTCACAGCTTTCTAATTTTTAGGGCATTCATACTTCTTCATAGTGTTGCTATGCAGTGCTTCTCAGACTTTTCTAATCATGTCCTGTATTTACCCGATCAGCAGTTTGGTCTTAGGGGTAAAATGCAGAGCTTTTAAAAGTCTTTGATTTTTTAAAGGAGTTAATTGGGCCTATATCTCAAACAGAGCAGCAAACTAATCATCCATGCTTGGCACTGACATGAGCTTTGCTGAAGATGATTGTTGAGAGCAGCTTATCCAGCACAGGCCTTCGTGAAAATATTAGGATGGAAACTTAAGGCTAAAGAAATTAGAGATGAAGTTGATAAGCTGAGACAGCCCCTCCTAAATTTTATCAAAGATTTAAATGGAGAAAAATAGGTTTGACACAGCTATTGCAAAATTCAGAGGATAAAAATCTGCTATAGTAGCCAGCCAGTCTGTATTAATTGCATCAAAGAAGTAGCCCAGGGCTGGCAATGCAAATGCCAGAACAGATTCACTAAGAGATAGGCTTGTGATTAGGATGACAGATATATAGTTTTCTGTTTTTTCCCTAAAATGTTCTATTCTACAAAATGTTGAAGGGTCTTTAGGCAGTTTATGTGGGAAAATGAAATGGGTTCATGCAAGCAAGATGCAGAACTGCTTGAACTGCACTGAATAATCACGAGTCAGGTCTGTTTATAATCCAATTTAAATATCAGGAAATAATGCACACAATAAAAAGATATATAGGTTCATAGGTATATCCTAGGTTAACAACTACCAGGACTTTTATAAGCCTAGTTGCACAATTCAACCAAATTGTGCCCCAATGTAACATGGGTGTCTATTTGGAGGGTATGTTAGTCATAAGGTTTCTAACAGTTTAGCGGTAGGAGTGTGTTAGTTAGGGAATATTTACCGTTGGCCAGACTGTGTGTGAATTATTGATTTCTCATTGTGGTCAAGGCCACATTTGAACAGGGTTAGGAATGGACTCAGCGATCCTATGAGACAAATATCTGTCTCGTCAACATGTTCTATCTATTTTACAAGCAAAGTTTAAATCCTCAAATCTAGTGTTCCTGGTGCTTTTCATTTTGCATGCAGACATGCAAAATATCCATCAGAACTGGATATGAGGACATCTTATATGCCAGGCATAGATTACCTTTTAGTAACCTGTAGGAGACTAAGTGTGTGTATAGAGATAGTGTTTTAAGGTGATCTGTATAAGACAATGTGTTAATACCTGGATTCTCTTGGTGTGGAACCTCTCTGGGGATTCCAGCTGTTGCATATTCCTGGTCAGGTACATGCCAAAGTGGGCACTGTACTTAATGATGGGTCTGATTAGGGCTGAGGAAAGTGGTACTATAACTTCCATGGATCTGGATGCCATACCCTTACTTATAAGTTGGGTGACATGGAATCATGTTATTATTACTATGGCTACATATTGGTCAAAGGCCAGATTGCTGTCTACATGTGCTCCCAGACTCCTAACTGCTGAGTCAACTGTTAGGGGTGTCTTATCAATGGAGTAACTAACCTGGGTGGACTTTTTCCCAAAAGGTAGTATAATGCACTTTTTTAAATTGAGTTTTAATCCATGGCTTTCACACCAGTCAGTTTTCTATTTTAAAACATCTTGCAAGATGTTATTGTTTTGGGGGAACCTATGGCAGGTCCCAATTTTCAGTTATCTGCAAACTTGGTGAGCCAGAGGCCCATGACATTATCCTTGTCCTATGGGTGTCTTTACAACAACAGGAATGGATGTATTCAATGCAAACTTTACCAAAAGCTGCAAATGAACATGTTACAGTGAGTAATTTATATCATCATAAAAGTCCAAGTCATAAAGGTTCACCATTTTAGTCCATTATTGAAAGAGAAAAGGGATACATTAAGTCTGTCATCCTAGAGAGTTGTAGCCCTAGCACTTTATGCACTTTATTTGAAAGTATCAGTTGTAAGTTAAATGGGTCAATGTGTAAACTGCTACTTTTTTTTTTTTTTTTTTTGCAACATAGGTTATTGGGAATTAACTTGGGAGGCATAATGGTTAAGGTCTTTGTCTCCTTCCCAAGCACAAGGTACAGAGTTTGATCCTAGCCTCTGATCAATATCCGTGTGGATTTTGCATGTTCTCCCTCTGTCTCTGTGGGGTTCCTCCCACCTCCAAAAATCATGCTGGGTATTGCCACAAATCAAACTCACCCAAAAATTGACTGGAGTTGTGGACAGCAGCACAAACTCTACTAGTGCCCATTGGGAGAATAGCTGTGCAGATCAAAAACATTAACCTTAACTCTGGTGTGCAATATCCTCTACACAGGAGAAGATAGCTCACAGACTGCATGCCATGTCCGAGCTAGCCACTCAGTGGTTTAAAGGATTGGCAATAAGTGATGTGGTCACAATGTGCATAGGTATTTGTCAGTGGTAAGTGAGCTGAGGACACATCTTACTCTGACCTACACCAGGGACACATGTTAATGATGGGAGTGGTCTATGTGCTGTTATTAACAAGTCTGTGCTCACCCTATAGTATAGCAACCCAGGGTCAATAAGCTACTGGCCAGCCAGTGTCCAGTTGCCCAGGCTAGGCAACTTTGAATAGCTCTGTTGAGTGAAAGCTGGAAGTGAAACCAATCTATCTGCCAAACATGAACTAATGATTGCTACACTCAGTATAGGTTCACTGACAGGATGCAGCTTCAAAGTGGATGCCGTAGTGCTAAGAAAGAGACTGAATATCTTGTGTATCCAGGAGACATGGCAGAAGGGTAGCGCAGCAAAGCTACTGGGGTCTTGGGAACCAGCATCTACCACTGAGGGGGAGGACTAGAAATGGTGTGAGGATTGTGGTGAAGGAGAGGCTTCAGAAGACAGTGAGTGATGTCATCAGAATTAGTGATAGACTTGCAGAAATCAGACTCCATTGTAAAGATAGGCAAGTATTCATAATGTCCTACTATGCCTCATAGTGGTTGTGTCAAAGAAAAAAAGAGAATATTCAGGCAGCAGTTGCAGGACCTACTACATAATGCAGACAACATAAGTTGATGGTGATAATGGTAGACATGAATGCTTATATTGGGGCAGACAACATAATATGAAGACTGCTGGTGAGGCATCAGAAATAAAGAAGGATAGGCCAATCTAGACTTCTGTATGGCAAATGGGCTGTTGTTAACCAACACAAGGTTTAGCAAGAGAGACAGCCACACATACAAGAGTGGTCTACATACAACTTAGGCAGACTTAGTAAGTAAAAGGCACTGAGGTAGAATCAGAGTTTGCAAAGTCATCCCCAGTGTAACAGTTGACCCATAGCATAACCCACTGGTGGTCACAATCAGCTGCAAGTAGTGGTCAGTGAGGGCTCTAAGGTCAAGACAGGCTGGACTGAAAACCTGAAAGTTGACTGGAGTGATAGCACAAATGCTAAAAGAAATACTGAGGTCTCCAGAACCTTAGGAAGATGAGGAAATCAGGTAGAGTTGAGAAAGAAGAATGGCAGCATCTCAAAACAATGTGTATGAAGGCTATAGAGCAAATATGCTCTCAAGCCATATATGGATGTAATGTATATAAGGAAAGCTGTTGGTGGGATGCAGAAGTCCATGAAGTTATCAAAATAAAGGAGTGCAAAAAAAATGGGAAATAGAAAAGATGAACCAGACCAAGAAGGTATAGTGGTTGGCCGACAAAGATTCTAAGAGGGCTGTCCCAATACCCAAGAACAAGGCATCAGAGGTAATCTGCCTTCTTCTGGAAAGGGACTCATCAGACAGCACAAATAAGCTGTATCAGGTTGTAAGGCTAAAACTAAAAGATAAAGAAGATGGTTTTTAGACACCATTCATAAGGGATGCCAGAAATAATCTGCTCACCAGTCTACAGGACATCAAAGGCAAATACCCTGTACCCCAGCAACTTCTGAATGAAGAAAACTACACAGAAGCTGTACTGTCCCATGCACAATCTACAATAAATGAGACAGAAGAGCCTATCCTATAAGAAGTAAACAAAGCACTAAGAAAAATGAAGTTAGAGAAAGCAGCAGGCTCAGATGAGGTCACAGCAGATATGATCAAGATGTTGGGTGAGAAATAGCTTCTGAGATTACTTACTGTAGTACAGAGAAAAAGATATATGACAGATGCCTGGAGAATAAGTGTGCGAGTATCCATATATAAGAACAAGGGGAATCTTCACAACTGTGGGCAGTATAAAGGTATCAAACTCCTGTTACATTGTTGGGAAATGAGCAGTTCTTATTCAAATCAAGATGTAGCACAACCAGCCTGATGTTTGCACTCAGACAGATGGTGAAGAAGAAGAAGATATGGAGGAGGAAACTGGGCATTCCTAGATCAGAACATGCATGACAAGGTTGCAAGAAAGTTGATTTGGGCAGTCCTGCAATGCTTTGAAGTCTCAGAAACAGTGGCAGAATTTGTGTAAGCTATGTACAGTGTTTGGACTCGCAAAGGTTTTCCCAGTGGAAGTGGGTGTGTATCAGGGATCAGCTCTGAGCTCACTGCTCATACTGGTGATGGGCTACATAGCAAACAGGTCAGAGGGAACAGATTAACAACAAAAAAGCTGCTGTATGCAGATGATGTGGCATTACAAGCAAGCCCTGAATGGGAATGTCAGCAAGTGATGAATAAACGAAGTACAAAACTGAAGGCACCTGTTATAACCTGTGTACAAACAAGACAGTTGTCATAGCAGCAAATGGGGAAAATCAGAAGAAGATGAAAATTAAGTTTGAAGGGGAAAAAGGTGGAACAGGTTAGTGCTTCAACTATCTGTGAAAGGTGTTTAAGGAGAAAAGAAGTTTGAATGAAGCAATCTAAGCTAGAATGACAGGGCACTGTGGCAGAGTGTGTCAGGGGTAATATGTGACAGAAGAATGCCAAAGAAGTTAAAATGTAATGTGTACAAAATAGTGGTGTGACCAGTACTACTGTATGGTACTGAAACCTGGGCAATGAAAGCAAAGCAATTGAGGAAGTTAGAGATGACAGAGATGAAGAGCATGAGATGGTTAATAGAATGCACAATGCAGGACAGATGAAGAAATTATGACATCAGAGCAAAAATCAAATTACCTCCAATTATAGAAGGTCAAACACAAAAGATTACTGTAGATCAGGCATGTGCAGGAAAGCAGAAGCCAATCTGATGAAGAGGATTTGGGAGATACAGGAAGATGGCAAAGGGAAATGAGGACATTCGGCAAAGAGATGGATGGATTGTGTGAGGGTAGACCTGTGACAGTCAGGCATGACTCTACAAGTAGGTAGGAGAGTAGCAATGAATTGAGAGAGGTGGTGACCTTTCATATGACACCTTGTCCTCATGTGGAAAAATGGTAAAAAAATGGGTTGATGATAATAATGATGATGATGATGATGACAGGCTATTAGGAAAAGCCGTGCCATAGATATCCTATGAAAAGGATTACTCATTACTAGGGCAGAAAAATAGACTGATTCCATGGCTTGATGCTAGACACTCCTCTGGTAGATGATAAAGCTTTCCTGTGAGATGTCATGAGTACTATGGAAACTTAATTTCCTAGTTGTTTGTTTTCCAGAGTGGTGACAAACTTGTATGAAGTAGGAGCAGATGCAAAATATCTGGATCCCTGAATCACAGATTCCAAGTAGCTTAATGTGGTAAACAAACAGGTATGTACTCCATCCTTACTTCAACCTGCAATGTAATTCACTATCTTTGGCCATACAGAAGGGCAGCTTAATTAAGGTTTGTCTTCATGGGGTATTGGACAATTATACAAAATGATAATGATGAAGCATACATGTCTAAAATAATCATGCAAGCAAAATGGTAAAAAAGGCTAAATGAAGAATATTATGAACTACATAGCTACTCAAATTCCAAAAAAGGAATTTAATAAATGGTTCAAACATCATAAATGGTTCTGGCCAGAAATGCCTATAGTGACCAGAAAGACCTTGCCCAGTATATAATGACAAACACAGCAATGACAGGACAAGGCAAAAGCAGCCCTCATCAATGTATGTAAATGTAGTGCTACTTGATATTGTACACATTATTAACAAGATGCATGTGCTCGTACTTATGCAAATAGTGAAGGGATACCACTCCCAGTGTATATGACAGGCAGGTATAAACTTATGTGCACTACATCAAACTCTACAATAGGCTATTTCAGTAGCCATATTGCACTATTTTATAATATATGTGTGTCCAACCCATGTAGTTCAAGACCTGAGTGTCATGTATACAAGAAACATTGAACAATCTATGTGATAAGTATTTGTGTACTTTTGCAGAGTACTGTGTGTGTGACAGTCTATAAGCATGGTCACTGAGGGTACAATTATGTTTATTCTGATGTGCAGGTCTGCTAAAAGCCAAGAATCAGTTGTATAGTTTTCAACAGTGTAGTATTGATAGTGACTGCAAACAGAAATTCTAGAGTGGTTATTTTTGATACTGGCTAGCAATTATGGCCACAGGACAACATTGCAATCACTGCATGTACATTCTCTGTATATAGCTTCTCTACTACACTATATTTTAACTTGTCAACAGTGTCCATGCATGACTTCTGTCTGATCTGCTTGACATGCCCACGCTGACATACCATAGTATTCTCTGTTTGTGGCTGTCTTCTTTTGGCAACATCACGTATGGTCTACAGCACAGGAGGAAATAGTGCTTTTTTAGCAGTGGGACTGTGATAAAATATGCAGCCCTGTGCATAGTTTTCCTCTTTGTATACATGTATTCCTATAACTGGATAGCATAAAGAAGTAATCTCCATAGTGAGTCTTACAGCAACCATCCCTTCCGGAGAAATAATCCTGCAACAACCCTCCCTTTTGGAGAAATAACGAGCGTATTTAGTTTTAAAACGTCATGTTTATTTATTCTCTGATGGATGAGCATCATTGTTTTGACTACTTAATAATCTTACATGGGACTACCCTTCTAACAAGTCTTCAGCTGACTAATCAGGGGCAGAAAACTACCTACCTTTTAGAGTGGTATATGGTAGCCACTGTTTATCATTCTCTATGACTGCCAGATCAGTTACCATATACAACTATAAGCCACATTCAGTATCATGATCATACAAATTACATCACACATCTAGATAACTTGCCTTGACCTTCATCTGCATTATGCATAATACCAGTGGTGAGATGCAACAGTGAGAGCTGCGTTATTGCATAGCTAATAGGATAAGCATGGAATAGTGAAGAATATGCTATTTACAATGCTGTACAACTGAAGTTCCTCAGATTTTTTTCATGGTTATTGGCATTGAATGTAGGTTGTCTTTAATTATCTTGTATGTAATAAAATCTGATAAGTGAAATCTGTTAATGCAACAATACTGGTGCCTACTATATATTGTGCTATTGTATGTGACACTGGATGGACACAAGTTTTAATGGATGCTTGACACTGTATCTCAGGAACTGTTAGATGAGAATATTTAGATGCATTCTTTGACTGCATTCCTATAGGATCCTTGCTGGAGGACCTTCCCTGTCCGGGTCTATATCACTTTGACGAAACGGCAGAAGTTCGAACACCATATGTTCGAACTTCTAACCTCAAAGTGCAAAACCATCGAAGGCTTAGAACAGTGATTTTTTTCTCCAGGGAAAAAAAATCGCTGTTCCAAGAAATAGACACACACAGCACAAGCACACCAAAAAAACAGCAATCCATACACATACACTTAAAATCCTACATCTAACCCTACACTAAACTGTACATACACTACTATCTATCCACTTACCTTAACCCAAACCCTAACCCTAACTCTAAAATCTGTCACTATCGCACACCTATCTCACTCATACCCTAACCCTAACTCATCTAACCCGTGCCATAATCCTAATGTCCTCACAATCGCACACTTACCTGAACCCGACCCATAACTTCCCACCACAGTGCTGAAAATAGCAAAGCCACAGAAACGGCCAACCAAATTCTTTCCCTGGGAAAGAATTCAGTATTCTGCGGCTTCACGATAATCAGTTTTCGAACTTCACAGTTCGAACATATGGTGTTCGAACTGCTGAAGTTTCGACAAACTGATAGGAACCCCCCTGTCCTGTGCTTTCCTACTCATCACATCATTAGCTAGTTCATTGTTGCTGTTATCTCTGGAGGGTGGTCATGGGTGGGAGCTTTTGGTTATGTTTTCCATTCCCTACACAGCAAATAGAATGGCCCTGCTTTGAATCCTGTGACATATTTGTTTTTATCTGCAGTGCTTGTATGTCTTACTATTTTGTGTTTGTTTAATTTAATTGCACTAGCTTTCCACCTCTAAACAGAGCTTCCCTTTTGCTTGTGCATTGATGTTTACAATGTACCCATCCATTTGAGCATGCTATAAAATCTATATGTTGCTATAACACTGTTAGCAGACCTGCTGTTCACCTACAGACATCAGAGGATCATTATAATTACACTGGAAAACCTTATGGTATAAAGCATGTGATGTCTAAACATGAGCCGTGGAGGCCAGTGGTCACATTAATGATTGCTATATACAGCGTCACTGGGGAAGTGATTCCCTAGCACAGAAACTATCGTGCATTGCATCTCAGTTTCTTCAGTTTGCTCAGAATACATAGTATTTGTTTTGCTGTTCCAGGTGCAGAAAAGTCAAAGCACACTGCAACTGCATTTGTTAGGGAAGATGTGTGTGCTATTTTTCAGGATGTTGTACTCTCTGGGCATTGAGATATCATGCTATTAATCTACATTTAAGTGCATGCCAGTTTCCATTTGATGGGATTAAACCATTGTCTAAGATGTCACTTAAAGACTGTGCTTCAGATAGGATAACATCACTGTTTCTTACATCTTCCTTTCTGTCATAGCTCTCTACCTCCCTTCTTCAGAATGTAGACTACTGCCTCTAACAATATGGAACCAATGAGCAAAATATAAACACTCCCTGGGATTCATGAAGCTTGCGCAAGGTGCAGGCGGTATAATGCCAAATATGGCCACCGAGCGATTCAGGTACGATCCAATTCCACGTGCACTACCAGCGTACGCCAGATCTGTGCAGCCCTCAGCTCAGGTATGCTAATCACCCCATGCACAGTACTGCACCATGCAAATGAAGGTACATAGCAATTCATGAAGTGGTGCAGGCGTAGCGTAAGCCCACAGAAATGTAAACCAAAAACAAAACAGTTTACATTTTTCCAAACAGAACATCGGAGCTATGAAAGCGTACCAGACTCATGTATTACAAAGTTAACATATGCCAATGGATAAATATACAGCCAATGGCATAAGAAAAAATGCACAACACCTAAAAAACAACATTTAATGTCAGGTCCACAGTAATGCAAAGTACAACTGCAGGGCATGTGTGCGCAAACAGGAACACAAGGAAAATATATACAAATGTCATAAAATCGCAATGTAATACAAATCATGATTTTACCATAATACTCAATGGTATGCATGGTACACCACAACCAAGCTGCAAGGGTTGCTAAGGGTTTGTGACAGTGTTTGGCACGGTAACTATGAATTAGTAGTCAATGCTATGCAAATGAGGCAAGTAATAGTGAATCGCAAACGTCCCGCCGGACTAAGGATGTACCATACGGTGCAGTGCTACAACACCGAGGAGTGGTTTGGAGGTATACATGACATCAGCAGTGGGGTGTGCCACCATAGCTGTAAGCACATTGGAGCAATGCTAATCCAGCCTGGCCATTGCTAAGCAAAGCCACAGGATAGGGGTGGGGATGTAGGTGTAGCATCGTTTAGCTGAGAGCACATATGGTGCCCGAAAGCGCATGTGTACATGGATGAAAACATGCCCGAAACCCGGTAAGTGAACGCACTCGCCGCGCACCATAGCTCAAACAGGAAGGTTAGGGGAAGAAAATAAGGAAATGCCGCAGTAGGGTAATTGGAGTACAACTGAGCAATTAACACCTATTAACTCACAGTGGGCAATCGACGGCAGCTAACAAGTCTGCTCACAGCAACCTGCAGAACAGGATAAGGGAGGTGTCGGACTGCAAAGAAAAGAGAACTGTCATAGCAGAGCAAAGCAAACCTGCAGTAGATCGGCCATAGAACACATTTCATACGATAAGCCAGGTTTTGGAAAGTACAAATGAAAGCAGGCTGCTGGATGCATGCCAGAAAATGGGAGGGGAAATGTTAAGAAATGTTAAGGGAAGGGCAAGAGGTAATCCACGGCAGCCAAATGTAATTCAACACCAAAGGCACCACAATAGCAGTACCTGTGGTAAAACACATAAGATACCCTGTAGCTCCGATTGTACATACACACCCTATGACATCATCAGAGTTCACAGCACAACAGTATAAAGTGTGAAGGCACCTCACACACACCTGTGTATTCCCAAACACTGCACCATCGGTGTAAACAGATGGGGAACTTTTACAATGTACATGTTGGGAGCTGCCATAGCTGTGATTCATCACCATGTGTTAGAAACTGAAGGTGTTGTGGAGGATGATGCTGAGAACCACCTCAGGCCCCGGAGGAGGAGAAGAGTCTTCAGACCAAGGGTAACCTACCAGGGGCTACATCATCTGGAGATAGTAGAGCATTACAGGGTAGGCTGGGACATCTTACAGCAAATAGTTGAGCTGTGCCGGCCATGCCTGAGATCCAGAAACAACAGAGGGGAACCCATCCCAGTGGACATGAAGGTATGTGTAAGCTTGCGAATACTAGCCACAAGTACCTTTCAAAGGCCAATTGGAGATATAATGGGGATCTCACAGGCATCAGCATCCAGGGTACTATACCAGTTCCTGGATGCCATGTTACCAGATGCCAATGAGCATATATACTTCCCCCGAACTCAGGAGGAGTTGGCCAGCAATATGCGTCTCTTCCACCATGTGGCACACTACCCGGAGGTACTGGGTGCGATAGACTGCACGCACATACATATCAAGTCACCACCCAGTGAGCATGGTAGGCACTACATAAACCACAAGGGATACCACTCCATCAACTGCCAGGTCGTGTGCAATGCCCAGGGCATTATGGATGTGTGTGCTGGCAGCCCTGGAAGCTACCATGACTCCCACATCTGGCATGCCTCACAGCTGTATCAGGTATTTGTCAGGGGGGACATCCCACATGGCCACCTTGTGGGGGATGCTGGCTATGCACTGGAGCCATGGATGATGACTCCCATCAGAAATGCACACACACCCATGCAAGAACACCATAATGAGGCACATGCACAAACCAGAATCATCATAGAGTTTGTGTTTGGGATGCTGAAATCACGGTTCCATCACTTGGACATATCTGGTGGAGCCTTGCAGTACTCTCCAGGCACGTGTGCCCACATCTTCATAGTATGTGCCATGCTACATAATATGATCCTGCGGAAACAGCTGCAGCAGGGACATAATGGTGAAGGCCCTCACAGCCCACCGCAATTGCCAAGGCCATCACAGGCACAGAGGAATTCAGACCATGAACACCCTGTGCCAGCCCCAGCAGGCAGATGGAGGTGTGCCCAATATGCCCACACCTTGGCAAAGAGGGAACATATAGCACATACACTGACAGTGTAGGCCCCTATGGACTGACACACCTCTCCACCTGCACACACAGTAAACTGGATGGCACACACACACGACCCACTGTAAATTGTAATGTATAGGTGGCCTACTGTGTGAATCCTACATAGGCAGCACTCAACCATTGCACACACAACAGCTATTGGAACAAGGAATGTCAACACCTGAACAGTACATGCACCTAACAGCATATGTTGATACTGTATGTATAGGTTCCTAGGTACATCGGTAGGTACATGCCTGATTGTCAGAGGCCATTCATCAACCGAGGCAAACAGTGTCTGCTGTCGCCACCACATCGATTAACCAACTGTCCCTCAGTGGAGCAGAGCCAATTGCGGGATCCATGTGTGTAATCACTGTTCCCCACACACTTTGCATGGATTCCCTGGTGTGTTAATGAGGGGCTCCATATAATATAATCAGGGATGTAGTGTCAAAGCATGGGGAGTACCCATGACAGGTATCTGTCACCCCAGCATGCTCCACCTATGGTTGTGTGAAGGTGTAGCACATTATAGTGTGTGGCTCACTGTGACATACATTCCCAATGCTGGAGCACATCCATTAAACATCACTTGGACATACCATTAATAGGTCTCATCCATATGTAAACTAACTGAGTTACACATTTGATTGCAGTATGGAGTAACAGCCATAGTACAGTCCACATACAAAACACCATAACACGTGTACAAATCCCAGATGCCCAAGTGGTAAATGCACTGACTGTCGTGCATGTTCCCGGTTCCACGTCCTGCAAGAACCGTTACGTAATCCCGAAGGCATGAATAATGGATGTTGGATGCAGGTCATCAGATCAGGTTTAGCACATGTTAGCGGGATTATGCGTTGGCAAGTGCTGGTAAGCGTAGTTTAAACATGACTATACGGATATGCGCGAAACAGGGCTAAGCTTTTCTGAATATCACGCAGATCACGGTCAACGATGTCAAGAACAGGTGAAACTAGCATTATTCACCCCTGTACTAATAGTGCCTGCTCTGAAGGGTAAAACGACCACTGCCAGGAGTAGAACATGCAATCATGTACACAATCACCTAACACTAAGCTACCTGCGATGTACCAATGGCAGGTGTGTATTGTGACAGGTTAAAACACAAATGTGAGGAGTCCAGGAAACAGTATACACCGACATGTACACAACGAAAGGTGTGTTCTCCCTCTCACTCTCTCTCTCTCCCTATATATATATATATATATATATATATATATATATATATATAAAATAGAGATAGAAAGGGTGATAGAGAGATATATGTTGATATATATGTATTCACCTATATCTGCAAATATATAGATAGGTCAATGACATGTACACATCCATGGAGGTACAAATAAATAGGATACTGCCAACTATCGAATGTGTCACATACCGACACGCATAATCACAAGGCTTAAAGACCAAAAGACCACAGTACCGGAACACTAGAACCGCGAGTAATATTATCACGATGTTAAGGGACATTTAGTTATCGCTGCCGGTGTTGCGGTCCAGGTAGGTACTGTGTTCAACTGTGTTTTTGATTGCTGCAGTCTGTGTATGTGTGTGTTGAGGGTGCCGTGTGCGTTTCTGTGGGACTGTAATGTGTGTGTGCATGTTTGCATCGTGTGTCTGTTAGTGCTAACTCGGAGGTAGATCATTATGGTAGGTGTGGTCATAGCTGGCCGTAGGCATACGGTTACCACCTGTCCCACTTTAAGAGGGACAGCCCCTCCCTGGGCAGTTGTGTCCTGACAAAAAATATTAAAAAGGGCAAATGTCCGAGAGTGTAAGACATAATTATGTCCCATATATTATGTAATAGTCACATTAAATAGTTATGCCTGTATCTAAAATACGTAAATGTTACATGAAACATAATAAGTAGCTAAAGTGCTACAAGAATCAGTATGTATTCAGGATAAAAGTATGTTCTATCCTGTGTACTGACTGTGGGTATGTGTCGACCTGTAAACACCGATGTGTGTCCTGCAAATGTCTCACTATGGCCATTTGAAAAGGTGGCAACCCATGCCAAAGAGGTTCAGTCACCAACACAACTGCAATGAGTGCAAATATCTGTGACAGAAATACACGAGACGGCTGTCATTTAGTGACATTCCCTTACATATCGATGTATTTCCAGAGGTATTGAAGTATCAACCTCTCCTGCATGCTCTATAGAAGCCAATTAACAATGGCTCAATGTATAAGCCCGTAACAACTATAGTTTCAGTCTACTAAATGATAGGTCTTCAATTAGGGAAGGAGCCCACACACATATATGGAATATGTAGAAATGCAGTCCCCACAAACCTGTATATGCTATGTACACCCACCTACATCTTCCCCACACCTGAAACAATTGCAATACAGACTGTAATAACATCACAAACACCCACTCACTCAATTACATCTGCAGAAGCGTTAACATACCTTGTAAGAGACACATTTGTAATGGCGCCATGTGAAATCGTAGCTGTTGCATAATGGAACAGACAACGATGTTACAGGTTTTGTTTACAATAGTCCCTTATCAGACGGTTGAGATGACAGGTACACTCACATGTAGAACCACATACTCTAGCCGTCACACACAATCCATGGGGGACATGAATTCAAAATATCCGTGTCTCTCCAAATAGCAGTTGCAATTCCTCAGAACAAAACACATACAGGCCGTCTCCCCGAAGGTAGGGCAAAAGGGCAACGCCCAAGTGGAGAATTCAATTATACCCCACTGTTGCCGCGTAATTGGTGAATGGAGTAGCTGCACAGCTGATGTGCATGTAATAATTTACTCAGGAACACCAATTGGCGGCAGGATACCACATGTTACAGGTATCAACGTATATAAGGATGCCTTGCCATACATTCAAACCATATGCTCATACCATAGAACCGTTTAAACAGTAAAGGTGTAAGAGAGATATTTACGAAGACTCGGAACGCTAACAAGGTATGTAGAACACTCAGTATGTTAGTGTATGTAGAGCCTGTTTTGCATTAATTAAAGTGTACGCAATGCATAAAGTGGGAAAAGGTATTATGTAGTGATGTCTTGTTGAGCATAGTAATGCTTGTAGAAATTGTGTGTCCTGCTGTGGGCCACAAGCTAAACATCTCATACACCACAAGGGATGCTACATGAGGGCTTTAAACACAGCAATTCCACACCACCCACCGTCAGTGGTAGGGTTTGTCCAACAAGTACGTGCCATAGCAGGGGATAGTATATGTTGATATACTGTCACAGTAGGCATGTGTATGGGCATATAACGAGAATACAATGGCTAAGGTGGTTGTGCTGTGCAAGTATGCTTAGCATTATTGGATAATGTTTCAAATATGTGTAATGTACAGTATTGTAGGTAGATATGTCAGATATTCTACACAGCATAACTGTTATATCATGCAAACAAAAGGTATTGTCTATTGGCATGTTCAATACACAATAACAGGATACATATGGCTTGTAGTCATGGGACACTGTAACAGCATGATAGCTACTTGAAATGGAAGAGCTACTCAATTATTCATGCACAAAGGACATATAATAGCTTCACAGGTTCATAGTGAGGTACTATGCTGTCTGGCCAAGTCCATGTGTAAGCCCAATTACAGTGTTTTCACTGGCAGCACCTCCCTAGGATAGTGTCCTGTCTGTGAACAGCAGAGCCATGTGTTACCTGCATCTGTGTACAGTACAGCCACTGCAGTGATCCCTGGCGTACATGTGTGTCTCCCATCCACCCATCGAGGTATCTCATGAAGAGTGCTAGTGAGTGTCCCTGCTTGATGTACATAGGAATCATGTTCCAAAGCATGGTGAGTGTCTGGTTCAGGAATGTATCCCTCAAGCACGTCCCACTCATCGTAGCTTTTGTGCACATATCCATGAGCATGTTGCTCTCAGTGGCTTTTGCTTATGTTGCTTATGTGGAGTATATCCATAAATATTGTTGTGGACATGGGCCCTGTATGTTCAGCAGAGGTCACCCCTGAGTATGCAGTATGCAAATGTGTATAGTCATGGTGTCCATAGTTGCGCCACATACGTCATCCTTTGGAGGTCAATAATCCTCTTGGTGTGTTAATGTTGTGGTATGTAAAGCCGTTGCTGTTCTGTAAGGTACACCCCAAAAGGGATGTTGTACCCTTGAACGTGTGTCATATGTCAGGAGTATAGAGGTACAATGGGTGTCTTTGTTCCAGCTACAAACCCATTACAGATAAGGGTGGCCACGTAGAAGGATATCCACGCCACATAAGCAATATGGTTATCAAAGGAGTGGGTGCTATATACGTGTGTACTAAGATCCCGTATAATGTCACATGTATGTAGGGGACTACCACCTATGTGATAGTCAGTGGGTGATTGGTGTAATCCAAAGGGGATGTCTATGCACCTTGTGTCATGCAGCTTGAGGCCATGTTATCGACATCAGGTATCCATCACAGTGACACCCTTATGGAGGGTGTCTGTATCAGCTGGTGGATCAATCATGGCTCCTTGTTTGCAGTCATCTGGAAACCTATTCAGGGAAAGTCCTTCTGTGCTAGCCTGTACCTCAGGGAAGCATATACCAAACATGAGGGGCCCTATGACCGAGGACTGTGGTACACCAAGTGTAACTGAATTACAGTAGGTACCACGGTATGCTACCCTCATTGTGTGGGTCTTTTCTGTAAGCCACTTTGCATAACATCCCGAGATGTAGGGGTCGATGTGCAGGTGGATGTGTATGTTGTCAATACCAGAATGGAGAACAGTGCTGAAAGCCAATGAGAGGACAATGTAGGCTGTGTGGACCCCCTTACCATCATCAACTACCCTGGTAACTGTATCAAAGGAGTCCACCAGGTGTAGAAGCCATGGTCTGGCCCTAACAAATCCAACCTGGGTGACATCAAAGGTCTGGAGCACACCAATGTCTCTGTGAATGACTTCCATGATGATGTGCCCCATTGCCTTGCAGAACAGTCCAGTCAGGTGTATAGGGCAATAGTCCCTCTGGTTCATTGTGGTGCCACCTGTGTGGAGTGTGATAACTGTTGCTGTGCGCAATTCAGGGGCCACAATGTCTGATACAAGGCTATTACTGTGTCTGGTGGCCAAGTGGGGAGCCATGTCGTCCTGAGGTTTGTGTAAATCACAGCCTGGGATGTTGGACGGTCACATGGAGTCTGTGTTTCAGGCCTTAGAGAGTGCAGGTTGGAACTGTGTAGTTGTGACCGCAGGGATTCTGCATTGTTCCTGTATGGATTTTGGCCCTGTAGGGAGTGAGAGGGTGTAATGTTAGCATTGAACCTATCTGCCAGGATGTTGCCAATATCAGTCATTTCTGTAATGTTCCTGCCTAACCGTCGTATGTCAGAGCAGATGTGGGTATTGCCATCGAGTACTGACATACCTCCATAATGCTTTGTGGTAGTCCTGGGAATGTGTCGCAGTAATGTTTACATAGCTAGCTTTGGAGGATGTGATAAGGGATCCGGATTCCTACTGAGGCTGACCAGTGAGCTACCCCACCCATGGGATTGTACTCCACTTTGCAACAGCATCCACCTTCTGTTGTACATTATGTCCATGGAACTGGACCCCCAGAGTGGCGTCCGTTATCTGGTGGGTACCATCATGGCTCTGTTTGGGATAGCATGATCCATGCAGTCGTGTAAGTGCTAATGAAGTGCACTGGTGTATGTTTCAGCATTTGTAAGTGCATTGTCCATCTGCACAGGTGTCATGACGTTTACTACCGCTGTCATAAGACGTCTGAAGTAAGCGTTGTAGAAATCTTGTACTGTGTATTCCATGAAGGGTGTGGTGGTGGGATGTGGATAACAAGGGTGATTAGCATATGTTCGGAAACTACCAAAGTGGGGATAACCCCAGGTGTGGAACACCAGTCACATGTTGGTAATGTCCATGTCTAGGATATTGTTGGTCTTAGTGGTGGTGTGTATGGGTTGATCCAGCCGAGTGGAGGTTATGAATCCCAGAAAGCACTGACCTAATGTGTTGGTACATGAGTAGGTATCCCAGTTAAGTGTGGGGCAGTGTCAGTCTCACATCAGTAGTACCTGTCTGAACCCTACTGTCCAATACACCAAGAAATGAGGGCCGGTAACCGTGGGGTATGTTGTTGAATCCGTAGCAAGTTACAATGTGTATAGCAGTTCTGGCCACAGTTAGCTGCACATGGATCACCTCTGATGCATTGTGCTAAGTAACCAGCCTGGAGGTGTGTACATCCTTGTGAAATATGGACACACCTCCACCGTGGGTGTTCCGGTCCTGGTTACATGACTGAAAGGTGTGGTCTGCGTATAACCTGTCAGTACAGGTGTGCTCCCCAGAGCCTAGAGGCAGGTCCCAGTCACTGCAGAGATATCGAAGTGGTCCATTATAAGGAGTGCCTCGCCTAAGTGCGGTAGAGATGAAGATGTCAAGCATTGAGTAACATTACCCCAGGTTTTGCTTGCCTGTTCCTGTTCTGGTGGTGAATGTTATTGGAAACTGTCCAAGACATGCAGTATAGGAGCAGCAAGAGCCTTACATGTTATCTGTAATCCCAGGGCTGACAGGTGCAGGTCATCTGTGCCAAAGGATCGTGTTTTGTTGCAATGTCATTCAAAGCAGACAGATACTGGATGCCTGTGGAATGACAGCAGAAGCATAGGCAACTGTTGAAGTGAAACATTCAGTCGTTGTACTGTGGTATCAGTCTATATGAATGCAGAATGCTTCTCAGGGCTTGGGCGATACCTTCTGGGCTACAAGACCGGAGAGCTATTGCATGTCCCTGTACATGTAGTCCAGGAAGTTACATCTCAGGGCAGTCACACTAACATGAAGAATGTCAGTCAAATCATACCTGGTGAGGTGTGGCATGGGTGCATAGGTTATGTTGCGGATCCTGTTACCCGACAGCCAGATGTAAGCGACTATCACCTTGTGTAGCCTGCAGAGTGGGAAATCAGTGTGACTGCCTACAGTGTCACCTATGACCGGTGTGTTGGGTATGTTATGACACCCTATTGGCTGTAGTTGATGGGCACACATGAGTCTGTGGGCTATAAGTAATTGGTGTTGTGTTTGGTGATGGGGGCTGCCTCTGTTGCCTACACAGAGAGGATGGAGAGGTTCTGCAAATGTTGTAGTCATACTATGTGTGGCCTGTGGTGGTGGAGATCTAGTGAGACTATGTGATGAGTGGGGTGTGTTGCAAATGTTAAACGTCCCCACATGAATGTCAGGTTCAGTCTGGGTTGGTGAGAGCATTACCCCCAGCATGGCTACATATGTGCATCTCCCACAGGCTGTAGTGTCGTATGTTGGGAGGTGAGCATTGACTGTGTACATGAGACAATTGCTCTATTGCCTCATGTTTGCCATATTCATCATATAGACAGGCAATAACACTGGCAAGTGACACTTGGACATGCCTGTATATTCAACCATGTCTCACAAGATATGTGAGTTACATGTGTACAACAGCTGTTGTACTGTAAGCAAGCTGGAAATGTAAGGACAGACAGTGTACTTGTAAGAAATGGGTTGGAATGGGTGCTATAGTAATTAGTAGCTCCTGAAGTGCTTACATGTTCTGAACAAGTGCTGAGCATGAATATGCAATACAGATAGGGTGTTAGATAATATAAACCCACTGCAACCCACAAGTGGAGACGCCAGTCATAATTGGAGGCACTGCACTATTACCCTGCTGAGTATGGTCTGCAAGTCTATGAACCTTTATCAATGTAGATGTTAGCAGTACAGATGTAGATGACAGTACGGATGATTTCACACTGCATAGCATATCTGTGACAGGTCATAGGACATCATCACCCATACTGTGTTCCAGCTACACTGAGTATACTAGATGTACCTTCGTATGTCACAGGAGTGTTCTACCAGTGGCCTGTTGACAGAAGCAACACTACAAAAGGTGTCTGAGTGACATGTGCATATCACACCAGTGGCAGCTACAGTAAAACAGGGTTAATGTTTTGTACTCCCCCCTCATTGTAGCTCATACCACACAGACAAATGGAAGGCATCTGAGTATGTAAGGATGTGAATGGCCATGACCTAGGAGCAATAGCTGTCTCAGTGTTGTGGACAACATACAGAATGGGCTTTGTGGGTGAGGTGAGTGACATATGTGCACAATCTGACAGCTGATAATAGCATTGTCACCGCTAGGTGAATAACCCTGTACCCATTAACTACCACCTAGGCAGCGGTCAACATTATGGACACTGTGTGTAAGGGATGGTGCTGTGCAGTTCACCTCCCTGAGCTGGTGATGTCTCCAGGCCTATTAGGTAGTCATACGAGGCACCCATGTCATGACAGTGTGCCATTCATTAGCATGGAGATCATTGGACAGGCATACTCAGCACTCGGGTGACCAATATCGGATCACATATCACCTTTAAGGGGTATTGGCCATGCGTGGATGGGCAATACCAGCCTTCACAATCCTCACCTCCACTATGCAGCATGCTGGCTACCTTGCATAAAGACATGTGCTACACTGTGATGTTGGACATGCTACACGTACATATCCTGATCTGAAAGACATACGTCATGGACAGCCACCATCCTGCTACAAGGATCGCCACATGCTGGACAGATCCTTGTGCCATACATGTTACATACTCCTGCCATACCATGCAACCCTGGCCATCAAAGCTGCACATGTCATATCTGTCATAAATGGTGCAATGACCGCATGGTAGATGTATCATTAACTGTCTGGATCAGTAATGTGGCACTGATGCACCTGGTGGTGGCAAGATGGCTGTCAGATACAGCTAGAAAACCTTGCCCGTACATGCTATAGTTGATAACCATCCCTGTGAATAACGTCCAGCTAGCCATTGTCCCATGTGTATCACATGTGCAACACAGGCGATACGTGGCAGTATGTTGAACTGCTGTACAGTGCCGTGTAGATGTATATGGCAAAACACATGCATGTAAAGGTTTCCATGCGCATGTGTGCATTGTCACTGCTCATGTCCGTTAAGGCATTGTATGTGTTGACATGTGACATATACACAGCATCAAGGTCAACAGCATTACTGTGGACACATCCAGGCATGTGCTGATAGGTAAGAACACCAGTACAGGCAAACAGACATGCCCACATCAAGACAGCATTCACATGGAGTATGAGCAATGTAATGAGGTGACACACATATATGGTGATGATATCCAATGCACAACGGGTGTTACATGTGTGTGACACAAACATGTCAGTCATGTCAGTGTCATGACGATTTGCAAAGATAACTGTTCATATGTACTAGATTTAATACAAATGTATGTGCAGCTGTATCTCTGTACATCTCTGTGATACTGTGACCTGTCTCCATCATTATGTTTTCCAGATAATGCCTCATTCACGCCTGCCAGCGTATAGCTGCCTGGAGGATGATGCCCTCTTCCCGTACCTCCATGATAACTATGAGGTGTTGTTCAGCCATGTGCCACAGCATGCCCAGCAGTGTGACGACCTGTGGCAGGAACTACGCAGGAGGGTTAATGATGTGGGTGGCCATAACCACACCTACCAGCAGGTGTGCAGACACTGCACGGACCTGATAAGACATGCGAAACAGCGTGCCAATGCAATCACCAGGGAACAAGGTGGAACAGGTGGTGGGCCACCAACCCAGCCCCCACTCACACCCACCGAGGAGCTACTGGCCAGCCTGGGGACACCCTCAGAACAGCATCCACAAACACTAGCTGCCATCGTGGAGGTGGGTATGTCCCAACCACTGAGCCTTGAGTTGCCTGGTAAGTCACTACTGAACATATGACTATTATTTCCCATTTAGTTGCATGTGTCACTGTACAATACGTAATGTAACATCATATGCAAGGTATGTTTACACACATGCCGCATACTATAGTATGCTAGCCTGTGTATGCACACATGTGCATACTATATGCTATTGTACAGGCGAATGTGTTAACATGCACAGTGCACCCTGTAGCTGTCATACAGTCATGGATAATGTTCAAACTGCTGTGTCACCCCTATGCAGGTACCTCTGGCGTGCCGCACATACATCAGTCCATTGCAGGTGAGACAGTTATCATTATCAGGCATGTTAATGCATATATCTATTCACCATGTGGCCACTTAACACATGTACACATAATGTATGGTCCAGTCACGATATACAGGTCGCATCTGTCATCAATCACACTGGCTATCCATGTGCAATATATACAAACTAAATGAAACACGGACATGAAACCACAGTATCTGTCATTGCTAGATGTGTGGACAGCTGTGCATACAACGGTGGAGGTGTTGTTCAATGTAGGCATATGTACTATACATTGGAACAACACATGTGTGGTATGCAAACAGTACCAAACAGTGAGCTGGGATATGGGCAGCCCACAGGATTCACCATTGTGTAATATGCCCCTGCAATGGGTGCACACATTGTGATGTGCCATCTGACATGTCCCAGACATGTAGTGTTCTGGCTGCAATATTGTCTCACTATCCCATAATACATACCCCACATACCAAACATACAACCCTTTGTCTGCATAACCCTGTGGACAGTGACGTATCTGGCATCTATGGGTGTATGTCATATGGGACAACACAGACATGTGAGATAGACGGCCATCACAAACATTTGGCCAACACATGCTCACACATGGCCAAGGAGGATGGCCAGAGACATGTTGCCACACAGTAGATGTGATGTGTATACACCCTGTTGCACATTGCCCACACATGGTCCAACTATAGCCTTTGTTGAATGGTTATATAGTTGATGTGGAACACTGGACATCCTAGAAGCCTGTGCACAGCTTGAGGAGGTGTCACTTAATTCGACCATATAAGATGTGTTGAACATCATGACTGTGTCATAGCATGACAGCAGTCACCTGTACAGCTTCCACAGACATAGACACCACATCAGGCCACAGATACCGTACATTTCCCTTGCTGCTGTTGGACATCACAGTCAGCTGTGCACCTCATGTGTGTGGTACACAAATGTCATGTGGGACATGGTGTATTGACAAGTCTGCCATGTGAGGACACAGTTGCCAGGCAGCTAAGACATTTTAGTAGTTGTGCAGGGGTGTCATCCGTAGGTCTTCCAGTGACCTGTCACATGACACAGCATGGTTTAGTGTGTATACACCTCAGCGATGTGGGTCACAATCCACAGTAGTTATGTAATGTGTATGCACGCAGTCATGGCTATGCACTGTGTGTGTATTACACACTGTATAGCAATATAGACACCTCATGATGCCATGCAATGGCACAGTGTCTGTACTACATGCTGTATAGCAATGTAGATGCCTCATACTACCCTTCAATGCTCATGCACATCTGCTAAAAGTGCTTTCTATCTGTAGGGCATACAGACAACACTGCAATGTGATACCCATTACACCGTTGTACATGTGTCAGGACACCATTGTGTCAGACATGTATGCATGTCAATGCACACATCAGCAGATTACATGTCATACTACATGTCAATGTCAAGGTCACATCAGCCATGTGTACTGTTAACCTGTGCTGGTCCACATGGTGTATCACAGGGATGCATGCTTACTACCATGATGGTGTGAACTGCATGGCTTCTGATATGACACCTGCTTGCTGTTGTGTGCAACCCAGGGAGGTATGCTAGCTACCACTATTAATGTCTGAGCTGCATGCCATCTGCTGTATCACCTGCATGCTGCATGCCGTCTGTCACATCACATGCATGGTGTGTCTGTGTGTCTATTGTAATGTAGAATCTTTCTTTGCATTCACAGGTGATGTAGGTGAGTTACCCTCCTGTGGTCCATCTGATGTTAGTGTCCCCACAGATACTAGCAGTGATGAACATATGCATGAGGTACAGGCATGGTTGTCAGGGGCTGAATCTGTGCCAATGGTTGCCATCCGAGCTATGTCTCCCTCTTCCCCGCACACAGTTCTCATGCCAACACATACCCCATCACCAGTGGCCATAGAGGAAGGACAGTCAGCGTGTGTTAGCTTGGAGCAGGAATGTGTGGTGGCTACAGAAGGTGTGTCTCCACGCCATGGTGTCAGTGTAATGACTGCAGATGTGACACACAGGCATGTGGCCAGTGCTGCTCGTAGGAGGACCTCTGGCAGACATGCACCTGCAGGACAGAGCGCAGCAGCCGGTGTCACCTGACGCATGTTCCAGACTGTAATGGCAGCACAGGCATGTGCTGAACAGCAGAACAGAGAAGGGCAGAGGCTTCAGAGGGCTGCTATCCATTCTTTAAACAACAACATCCAGGCATTGGCAAATGCTCAACAGTAAATTGCTGATGTTCTGGATAGGCGTTTGGGTGACATGGTTGGAATCCTTGACTGTGGAATGGCAATCCGTGAGTGTGAGCTGTCTGTGCTGGAACATCTGGTAGGAGTGAGGCATAGGTCATGTGGATGTAGGCCAGCTACACCACCTGGTGCAGGTCAACGTGAATGAGCCACCTCACATGCCCTCTCCCACAGTGCCGGTAGCAATAGCGGTTCAGCTGGTGCTGCGCTGTCCACACCAGGACACAGCAGGCCACGTGGACATGGCCCTGGACATTCCCAGTGGGGACACGGTTCCAGTGGACATGTGTTATCGGACAGTAGCCAATCTGTACCTCTGCCTGGTAGTGCCCATGCAACCCCTGGCAGGCACAGGTCATGTGGCCGTGGCCGGACACAGTGAGCTGTACATCCTGGTCTGTACAATCTGTAGCTGTCAATAATACCCCTGTGTAGGCCGGACACATGGCAGAACTGTGTGCACACATACACGCACACAACAGAAACATCTGTAGGGCACCGCAACACACACATGCATAACGACCACACATGTCCAATCACCGGCCCTAACCCACACACATGATGTCATCCACTGGTGCAGCCATAGGCAAACATTATCACCCTGTGCATATGATGATGCCTGTGCTGCATCCCTGTCATCCACACCATTGGTGCAGGGACATGCTCATATGGTCTGATGCACAGGGTGAACAGAATAGTGAGAAGTGTATATTACATTTGTTGTGTACTGTTGACACGCACCAGACATACCATGTAGTACAGGTTTAGAATGCATTGTTATATGTTCACAGTATGTGTCTTGGTAACAACAGTAACAGCATGTTGGTAATTATGCCCTGCTTCCCTCCTTAAGGTCTAATTGCATGTGCCATTACATGACAGTGTTTGCAGTTAGAGTGCATTGTTGTATGTTCACAGTATGTGTCTTGGTAACAACAGTAACTTCATGTTGGTAATGATGCCCTGCTTCCCTCCTTAAGGTCTACTTGCATGTGCCAGTAAGTAGCAGTGTTTGCAGTTTCCCATGTGTAAATGTGGGCACACATTCCATGCAGCTGGACAGGTGTGGACCAATACAGACAAATGATATACAATGGCCTATGGATATGCCCAATGAATGACCCCAACCCCCAAAGACACACACAGACTACAGCAGGCCAGGCATTTTGATGTAGGTTGTGAAAGCTAGGACGTCCAACACCACTGTGCTGGTATTTAATGCTGGGATCTGACATACACTGGTATCCCCCCAACCAGTAAGTTAGGTAGGTCCACACACTGACATGAAGTACCTGGCATACCAGTACAGTAGTGGCAGATGTATACAACTGTCAGCTGTGCCCCCCATCCAACCTACACATGTGAGAGTCATGTGCACCACCCACGGTGCTGTGTAGGACTGTGGATGCGGTTAGATGACCCCCCACGCTCTGCAGACATGTAGCAACTGTCAATGCCACATGACCATTAGCTACCCTGCAGACACAGCATGACACCTGTCTGTGTAGAACGGAGGAGTCGGCAACACAGTACTGAATATCTGGACATGTGACACATGCGATACAGTTGTCCATACTTGGCATGCTCACACACATGATGGTATGACGGCAATGTCGGTTGACAACATGCGTAACAGTCATAATGGGCATGCTCACACACTGAAACACAGGATGGCCAGGCATGCATACACCAGTGGTCCGGACATATCTGCCAGTACATTGCTATACTGTTGGATGACTGCGCTGTATGGTGTGTGTGTGGTCTATTGTCTGTACATATGCCATGGTCTATTGTTAATTCACATGAACTATGTGCACAGGGTACTGCTACCAACACGTGAATAGGGCGGTTCTTTGTTTGCGGACAGACCAACGCCTTTGGATACAGACTGGGTAAGGCATATTCCAGCAGGTGGGAGCAGTTGTGCATGGCTTTGCACAGTGTTAAGCACTGCTGACCTCTGGTTACAGCACCTTTTACCCGTTTAGACTCCACATTTCTTTGACAGTGCACTACTGGCATACGGGTAGACAAACACGCTTACAGCCGCTCGCTCACCGACATTTCTGCTTACATTTGTCACTCACGCTGGGTGTGTGCGATCCCTTGTGATGCGTATTACATCGGACTACAAGACTACAGTATCAGGTATGTCTAACCATTTGGTGACGGCAGGCATTCGACTGTACGGAATCGGCGGCCTGTCCAGTGACGTAATCATATTATATGCGTGTTCCTCATACGATCTGCTCCCATCTGCCTGATACATGGGAACAGATACTCTGCAATGTTGACATGTGAATATGATTTTGTTAACGCAGCAGTACGGCGAGTCATGCTACCGCATACCTACTGTACGTTTTCCACCTTTCAGATTGCACAACGGGAGACTGTAGGAGTAACACCTTTCCCACTTTACATGGGACAATCCCTCATTAGGCATATGTCATGTGACGATACTCTAGCCATTGCAACTGCCCTGATTAGAGGACATTCTCATATTCTACGTGTCTGTAGTGGTTGCTTGTTACAGGTCTTGTATGCCTGACAAGTCGATATGTTATATGTAGTAGCATAAGCAACTTTACTGTTGCTAGACTATGCTTTGATTTGTGCTGATATGTATATTTCTGTACTATGCATGGCTGTAGGTATGTTCTGCCCTGGTACGTCTGACATTTCTACAGAGCAGGTCCCACTTTGGCCATTCAGAATGGTGGCGGCCCTATAGATCCTATATGTAGAGCTATCACATGTGTCAAGGCAACACATACCCACAGTCAGTAGTAAACTGACTACTTCCACAGTTTGCATACGTTAAGGTTATTCTTGTAGCATTATAATTGCTAATACTGTTTCCTATTACATGTAGCTGTTTCTGATACAACAAATTAATTTCTGACACCATTACACACAATATATGGCCTCCTTTCCTGAACTCACAGGCCATGTGCCATAACATTCATTTTGCAGGACACAACTGCCCAGACGGGTGTGTCCCTCAAAGGCGTACGGGTGTGGAACCTCATCTATTATGCTATCATCTACCTACGGTGGTCAGCAAATTATGCACTTTCCGTCACTAGCAGACCTCACATACCAATGGGGGAGAATGAACACTGTATCAGGAACACTACATAACACCCTGTGGAACACATTTAGATGATTGGTTCTATTAACCAGACACATTGACAGTCACAGAGCATATGTATTCATTCACATTTTTTGAGGTACATGGTGTTTATGACTCATACATGTTGTCATCTGTCATTACCTGTATTCCGCCACCTGTCCACCTAATATCACTAGTTCTGGAAGTGTTTAGTTGGACTTTGTTACATTCTGATTCATAACTATGGACGTCCATGCTAATCGGGTACACGGCACTGATTTGGTCTCTATGTATTCCCCCGATGGTTTACAGACTATCCGGTAGATGTGCTCTTCAGGATTGGGACATATAGGCATCTGCTATGCCCACATAGGAATATTAATGACTTCCACTGGGCAGGCCTACTACATCTCTGCCAACCAGCACCTGCCCACTTAAGCCCATTATTGCATACCCATGGTCCACCTACCTGGCACCCCTCTACAGCACTCATGACAAATACTTACTGTGAGCGCAGCTGGGGTATGAGCATACCCCTACACATTGCCCACTCTCCCCATCTTGAGACACATGTCGTACGTTTTGTCAACCCATGTATTATCACACTTGCACAACCTACTGTTCCATGTACACCTACATCCTGCTCGCATCGATGACAACAGGTTGACACATACACTGAATTTTTGGGGTCCTGCAAGGGACACCGTTATCCATGTTTAAAGTGTAGACCTTGCAGATCTCTCCCACTGCTACTTTCCTGCCGGTGTTTTGGACAGCAGCAGTGTATTAATCTTTATTGCCTGTCTGTATGTCTGACCGGCCTAGCTGGGCGGTGTGGGAGGTACAACGTTTATTTATTGGACCTCCCAGTCACATATGCCCGAGCTGTATATATGTTACCCCTACTTGCTGTAAAGTAACCTAGTTATGTACATGTGCATATCTACAATGACATATATATTTGTTTTGTGTGTATGTGTATATATCAATACCTGTTGTTTGTGTATATATATCTATATATATATATATATATATATATATATATATATATATATATATATATATATGTAGTATATCTTTGTGTGTGTGTGTGTGTGTGTGTGTGTGTGTGTGTGTGTGTGTGTGTATATATATATATATATATATATATATATATATATATATATATATATATATATATATATATATATGTATATATATATATAGATATATATATATCTGTATAAATATATATGTGTATATAAATAAATATATATATATATATATATATATCTGTATAAATATATATGTGTATATAAATAAAAAAAAAAAAAATATATATATATATATATATATATATATATATATATATATACATTTTTATCTATATATACATCTGTGTGTCCGTTAACCTATACATTTCCCGGACATAGACACTTACACATGCATATTGGGTTTTATCTCTGCTTCAACAGCATACTATTGCCTTAGTCATTATGACACCGACACTTCACTCTGGTGAACTTGTGATCAGTATATTGCACATTATACAGCGGACAGATGTCGCACGTTTTTCATGTCTGGGGTGCCGCTGATAAGTGTGATGTGATACACTGTCATTCAACCTATTACTCGTATGCGCAGCCTGTTATTCCTGCTACTGTGTTTGTTTCTGTGCACATTCATATTATTAATGTTAATAGAATGAGTGTTTGTGTTATTGAGATTGTACGTCTACATATTGATGTCTGCATGTAGTTGTGTCTTTCTGCTTTTCCCGGTTTGGGGTTGTCACAGCAGATCTCCGTTCCACTCATGGGTTGCATATAGTTTTTACGTGCCAGGCTGCCAGCCCTGACGCACAGCGTCTGACAACAATACACCCATTCACGCATGTCTCCACGCAGATGACGCTCTATCTGGGAATCGCACCTACGTACTAGCTGACCTCCATGGGCCACTCCACTGTAACCGGCACAACATACCCTAGCACTCCTGTGTCCATAATCGCATATCCATAGTTTCTCCAGCACACCCGTGTTGAGTTTCCATACATAACAGCCATTATATACCTGATATCGCAGCCATGACACATCTTTACACATTGCCCTCTCCAGAGCGTTGGGACCCTACACACATTTTGAACCGCCTTGTGTATTCACAGGGTCACCATCCATTCATATTTGCACATACGTGCCTTTCCTGGTGTTATGGATTATGAACGATTTGCGGGTTACAAGTGTACGTGGTCGCAACATGTACTACATTCCGTCTGTGTATAATGTTAATGTAGCACTTCAACGATGTTATGGCCACTGGTATAACCCTGCCTCTGGTGTGAATAGCGGGGCTCTACTCACTCTTGTGCAGCTTTATCTGACATATGCTGCAAGCACTTTATAATGCCTCACTTGCTCTAGATTCCCTTCACAACCTTTATGTTGGCGTTCGTCATTCAGCGTTCAATATATATATATATTTATATATATATATATATATATATATGTATATATATAATTGCATATTTCGGTTATGTCTGTGGATATTTATCTATACACACATCTATTTATCTATCTATATATATATATATATATATATATATATATATATATATATATATATATATATGTTGCAGCTGTTCAAGACAACATACATTTGCTATGCTACAAGCTGCGTACACCCGCGCAGGCGCACTTGCATCTACTTATTCTGAGTTACATATGTTTACTGCCACTTCTTTGGGATTACATGTGCCTTATTCCTTATGAAAGTACCACTTTGATTGATGGCATCCGGTTAACGGCCCCATGCGAGACACGCGGTCACTTTTACATGTATAAATGTTGGCTTTACAGCACAGAGGCATTCATTACACAATAAATTAATATGTGCTATAGTCATAAGTGAACCGGGAATGCCTTTACATTAGGCTGATGCTCTAACCACTACACTATTGTTGTTCTGCCTCATTTATATGTATACCCATGGTTCATAGCTACTCTGACATACACCTCACCGCTGCCCTTACACAGCAGGCATCCATTCTCCTGCTGGGAAAACCACAGTACTACACTTCCGACATTCCCTGCTTCCTACTGCTCTGGACCCATGCTGCATGTTTACTCACTCCAAGGATATTCAGAACTCCTACGCTTATAGTCCTCGCACATACATGTGTTTGATTGTAATGGTGTTCATGTGCTGGTCCGGGTTTAGGCTTGTCCAACTGGTGACTAGAACTGCCCTGTTGCTGTTCAAATATCAGTTGTAGCACATGGACAGAGTTAGTCCAGATTTTAACATTCTACCTGTGTTTACAGACGCAGATGTTTGGGCACCTCTGCCCACATTATTAGGTCGGCGCTACATAATATAGGGTGGGGAGTGGTTCCACTCTACATAATACAGGGTGGAGGGGGGGTTCCACGTGTTTCCCTTCACATTTGACTATTTCATTCATTTATAGATACAATGAATATTATTCTGGACATCAGTTATAAATTCACTACAGGTATGCAATAGTCCTGTCAACAAATGTGACAGTTGGTTGGTGTACATATGTGTACGGACCTCTGTGATACTCGAGGACTAGTTTCTACAGTGACAGGGACAAGGCTATGACAAATCAGGGACAATCACGGACACTCCTACCATATTAGTACTATTAATTTGGAACGTGTTGACAGATTCGTATTACTACTAATTTTCTACAGTTAAATGCATCTATTCCTCTTCATTGTTGTAATTAGTCATTCTCATTCAACACCTTTCCTCCAAAGGTCACTGGCTTTGTGAGTGATTAAGAGGCTGGCCAGTTGTTGTGCGAATGCTCTGACCATTGGTAGGGTTGACACATTGTCATATGTACAGGTTGGGATATATTCTGGGGACACCAGATTGTTTAGGTCGACACATACCCATGGTCAGTGCAGGTTTGGACCATTCATTAGTTTCCTAGCTGTGAGCCTATACCTTTAGCACTTTAGTTGTTAGTCTGTTTCTTGTACGAATTATGTATTTTCTATCCTGACATGACCACTTTAGGCAACTGTTACATGCAGTATGGTACATAGTTATTTCCTACAATCACAGGACATTTGGCACCTACCCACACAGTGACTGTCCCTCACACAGTGTCCCTCACACAGTGGATCAGGGGGTATCCTGTTTATGTCAGTGCCTTCATCACCCTATTTCCATGTGCCACTATGCGAATGTGTACAATATATTCTCTCGATTATTCATGTCGGGACATGTGCGTCATGGGCAGGTGTTTGATCCTGGGTAGTAGGTTCTGCATGACCATCTAGGGCTGGACAGTCTCGTGCACAACTACTGCACATTCCAACTTGTGTCCAGATGTCTACAGGACTGGACATCATGTCTTGATACCCATTCTAATGTTTACACAGGTTATTTATCCCATGAGGGATATCCAAAAATTTAACAAGACCAATACCGACCATTCTTTTGGCGTTACGAAAATGTGCTGGGGGTTTTACATGCAAGGGATACATAGTTTGCAATCCTGTAACTGCCTAGGGTGACACTGCCTACTACATATGAGTAGTGGTCACTATGTGTAGATGTGGCTGCACCAAGCTAGTAGGCCATGTGTGGCTGGATTTGGTGGCCGTTCAGGTATAGGGGCGGGTTGTGTGCTGTGGAGGGGATGATGGGTATTTCATTATGCATCCAGGTGTGTTCCATTTGATTTGGCCGGTTCCATCAGGACCAATCTATGGGTATGTGCCGGTGACATTTCTGTACATTTGTATCACACATTTTAATATTCATATGTTTGTGGGATTGTGTTCTACAGAATGGCCTGTCAGGTTGCATTGCAGATGTGTATACATGTTCTTTGTGTTTCTTTCTGATTCACCCGCTGCTCCCTCATACACCTCCAGTTCACCTATTCTGCATACAACACAGTCTCGCCCTTGAGGATTATACCATTACCCATCCCCCCCTCACACATATTCCTGACACTCCATCCATCACTGCTTTGGTTGATGGCCCATGACACGGTCCAGATAACACATTGCATACACTACATATGTCAGATACCTGTATGGTTGTGTGGACTACCCTGACATGTTTCACCTTCCACATGCTATACATCACGCACATAGGTACATGCCCATACTTAACTTTCATGACATAGGTTCATAGGTTCATAGGTTAGTACTAGGCTAACTGCCCCTGCGAGCCATTTTAAGCCTAGCCATTTATCCCCTGTGAGACTCAAACCCTGTACCTTGTGTTTGTAAGGCAAACACCTTAACCATTAGGCCACCCTCCCAACCCCTCTTGGTTGGTACACCCAGGTAATACCCGTTCAACTGTGACACATCCTGACAAGTACGGCTTGGACCGCATATATGCGGATTTTGGCCGACTGTTCTGATCATTGGTAGGATGCCACCTTTTTCTATGTCCAGGATGGGATATATTCTGGACACATATCCGATTGTACTGGACAACACGTACCCACAGTCAATGCGATGGATAATACTGTTCCTTTAAGCCTACATGTTGCCTTATTGTTGTAGCAGTTTATATGCTCCTTCGGTTTCGTTTTCATGCTTATTCTATTTTTAAATATGGACATACCTATTGTATGTGACTATTACATGCGTTGTGGGATATAATTCTGTCATACGGTCGCTAGACATTTACATTTATCGTGGTTTTGTTATGGACACATCTGCCCAGCTGTGTACTCTCCCTCACAATGAGGGTCAGCTGGTGACCCTGACCATTGGGCTGGACGTACCTATTGGCGGCGCGCTAACATGATGCGTTTCACTTCCACTTGGTATAACTATCTACACTGCGTTGGACTACAGGCACACAATGTCATTTGTTCGAGGGATAGGGACCCGTTATTCCCTACCGTGCATTTGTGTTTGCTTCTTCATTTTGTGTTTGCAGGAACTGTCTTGCATGCTTTGCATACGTTTCAGTATCCATGGACACTGACAGATGTGATTACTATTGCTTGCAAATTGTTATGTGCAAGCATTTTAGGTTGCACATCGACAGCTGACATTTACATGCCTCCATGCGGCACTTCGACACGCCCTATGCACTCACGCTCATTTCCTATGCACGTGGCTGTGGCAGCAGCACGTCTTCATTAATATGCATTTGGCGCCATTGCGCCATCTTCATGCCACATGGTCGGCACAAGTCTAACGCCAGCCTTGCGCCGAGCTTCATGAATCCCGGGGACTTACTAGCAACATCAACTACAAGAGTCACAGTATGGTTAATAACTGTTTCCTCATATTTACAGAAAGTTCATCCGATTAATTTATTATTAAATATTACTGACCTTGAATATTTGTTAAAAATCTTAATCAGTGTGTGGTAGAACCTTTCAATATGACACAATATGGAACAAGGAATTCTTAGGACTCAGAATGAGGAACATTCCTCATGAGGTGCTGAGAGGGACACTCTCTGTGGTGCGGTGTATATTTGCCAATATACTGCTCACCGCCCACAAATCACAGTCAGCTGCTTTCTGTCACTGCAATGTTTTTCACTCTGTGCTATTTTTATTGTTTATCCTATAACTTGTCCTCAGAGGGTTCTCCAAATAGGATTTCTTTATGTACAGATGACTTATTTTTATGCCTGATTTACTTCATTCTATTTTTACCAAGGACACGGGATTGACTGAGTGGCATCTAGGTATGTTTTTATAAATTTTAGCACTGTAGCTAAGAACAGAACCCAAGGTGCATTTTAGAAGCAGTTATCTTTTCCTTTGGTTTTAGTTACACATACTTATTTTTTTTCTTTTGGTAACTAGTAAGTGGTCAGATCTAAATGGACCATTTAAAACTGATCTTGTATTAGTACACACGAATGATAAAATCTTTAAACAATACATATATTATATAATAATATAATGCTATAATAATTTAATAATGATGCACCAAAATGGTATAAAACTCAGTTAGACAACAAATTAGGAATATCAGCTGAGTACTTAATTGTGCAGCTACAATGTAAGCATTAGTTAAACTTACTTTTATCTGCTAGCAACAGAACAGATTGTTCCCTGTATAAGGACAGTGCACTGAGATGAAAGAGTGAGAGTGATTCCAAAGAGAACTGAGTACAGTGCTGTATATATTATTGTAATACAGACGGACTATTTTCCTCCAGTACATGCATGCCTTACTATTTTGTGCTTTTTTTTTCACTTTAACTAACCTTCCTTGTCTAAATGCAACTTCCTCTTAACTAGATCACTGGTGTATACAATTCACCCATCCATTCGAGTACGCCATAAATGCTGTGTGCTGCTGTACCTCTGTTAGCAGCCATGTACATGTAAGCATGGTCATCAGTTCTTAAAATCAAGAACACCGTTCAGAACTGCTGTATCCTACGTTGACCTAAAGAGGAAGGCAAGCAAAAATCCCTTTTCATCACAAGGATTCCAGCAGCACCCAAACACTCAAAGCAGTTGTCCTATACTGCCATCCTGCTTAACTGTGCTATTTTTAGGGCTATGTTAAACAGGGTGTGACTGCACATTATGAAGACAACAATTATAACACATACTTTGGCTAGAGCATGTTATAATTGTCCCCATTAGACTTTTCCACAAACTAACCTACATTTGTAGTGTGCAAAAATGTGTTTGCTGATATCGGTTTTGCACTGTATACCTTTGTATGTCTCTTGGCTTTTAGTTGTGTATGTTTGGGCTGACGTGTTAGGAGCCATGGCTAAAAGGTATCAACATAGAATGGAGTTAGGGAAGAAAGTATTACACAAGGCTGAGCCATACCGGAGGTTGGCATTATGACTTCCAGCAGGGTGTTCTGTACAAACATCAGGTATATACCTGCAAGGTAATATATTATCTGTATATTTAATATTTGGGTACACATCATGATTAATGTGTCATCACCACTGAGTGTCCTATCAGCAATGCATCACTGATGCCTAACAGTATTGGTAAGATATTATGTCATCACCACTGAGTGTCCTAGCACCAATGCATCACTGATGCCTAACAGTATTGGTAAGATATTATTATTTACAGTATTTATTTATTTATAGACTTTATACACTAGGAGAGTCTATCTTGGCAGAGTCTGTTTTCATTGACAACCCAGTCAGGGAAACCTGCAACAGTGGTAATATGTTATTTGTAGATTGGCAATGTTCAACATAGGTAATATAACATTCATATATTGGTAACCCTATCATAGTTGGTGTCCTGTCTGCCTGGGTGGTAGGTGTCTGCAAGTGTTCAGCTGCACACTTTGCAATGCATAACAGGAAATGGCTCAGTGTCTGCCTGTTTACAGATAGCGAAACACATTTTATATCTCCTGCTGGATTCCAAGATATGGACATCCACTGCTGTAAGAACCCTTGTTTGCAGTTATATGAGTTAGCCATGTATGCCATGTACTTCTGTATCAATGCACATTACACTGATGGTCCGGTTTCCTTTTGGTAATAATCAGTCTGCTCTCTGCTACTAAGATGAGTATGCAACAGTCTTCCCATGAAACAGCACCACTGTGATCTTCAGTATATTGGTGCTTCCAATTGCTGTCATCCCACAGCTGTTGTTATGATCACATCTACAATAATTATTGACTCTGAGTCAATCATGTGTCCATAAGTCTAGTTTAAATTCATCCTAAACTTCATTATTCCACTTATATGGATGCTTCCAATGCACCTTGGTACATGTGACATGTCCTTGTAAATTGTATCATTTTTTTATAAGATAATAATTCACATATCATTGCACCTGCTATTAAGCAGCTATTTACATGCCATGAGCATGGCTCGAGCATTTGTCTTTGAATTGTAGAACTGCTTTTTAAACAGCATTAACAATACCATGGTCATACACATTTTGTATACATTTATGACTATCACCTATACACCACTTGTTCTGAAACAACTATTCACTGCTGTCATGTAGTCCTTCTGCTGTTCATGAAGGGATGGATAATATCTGAAAAAATAATAATTTGTGATCAGCACACACATACCCTATTTAACAATGAAACCAACAAGCATCTATCCAAATATCCATACATACACTTAGCAACACATAACATATTCCTCACATTATTTCAGTAGCTGTAGAACAATCAAATAATGAAATAACTAAAATGAGTAAGACATAAATGAAAAATTATATGTAATTGCTAAACTATTCTAAATTTATTTAAAAATATTGAATTTGCTTTGGTCAAATAGTGTGTACATCGATCCAGCTTTTATGCCAGTTGTTGGTATTTGTGGGTATTTGTAGTTTGCCCTTTCCTTAGTGTAGTGCAATCATGGAATGTATACACATATATATGAAAAAAAAATGAAAAAAAAAAAATATATATATATATATATATATATATATATATATATATATATATGTTGCAGACAGTGTGACATAAAACCTATAAACATATTTCTCTTTTCTCCCCCCGATATTGTAAAGTTCAATATTCAGTGTTCCAATGTATAGCCATAGATCCATGTGTGTGTGTGTGTGTGTGTGTGTGTGTGTGTGTGTGTGTGTGTGTGTGTGTGTGTGTGTGTGTATAGATAGATAGATAGTCAGATAGAGAGATAGATAGATATATATGTATATATATATTTAAATATGTATTGCAGTATATCAAGGCAATCCATTCTGCAAGTGCTTTGCATCTAAAGTTTGACTGGTATGTATATTATTGACTAGTAAAGTGTTGACACCTTGGTATTTTCAGCTAAGTTGAAAATATATCCAATATCAATGTGATTTTAAGAACTGTGTGTGTATGCAAGTGCTGGGTTATTGTATATTTTGCTGATTAAGCTACAGAGCATATTTAGATAACTACAGTTCAGCAAAAACTATTCATCACATTCTGAGCCTCTCACATTTACTTAAGAGTCAAATCTGCTGTAGCAGTGCAGTCTGATAATGTGTTTTAAAATAAGACAAGCATTAACAGTTATGAAGCCCTGTTACACCACTAGCAACATAACTCTGTTTTATGTGTACTTTTAAAAGCAAGCTTCTGGCTTATTTACTTAGTTAATTAATTGGTTATTCACTTAGCAACTCTAACTAGAACTGCTGTTTTGCAATGCCTTCATGTCAAGGACAAGGACCGAATTCACGGAGAAATTTTCAGTAACACAAAATCAGCAATTCCAGATGAGCATAGATGTGCAGAAATAACAGCCATTGTAAAGAACACCAGCTCCAGGGATTTATTTTGACAGTCTGTGAGGTGTAGCTACCTGATTGCAAGATCTGCATATAAATGAAGAACATTGTAATTAAAAAAAGAATGTATGTATAATCCAGAAGCTGAGAATCCTTCCTTTCTGTTTCCATGCAGTAGACACATTGTCACGCCAGCAAGACTGGTACTACTGTAAGTGCTAAAAATTAGAAAAAGCCTGTGTACTGAGATATAATAGCTTGCACTAGTTCTGACAAAATATGGCTCACCAGTCATCATGCATCCTCAGAAGTAGCTGGGTATAGATAGAGACTGACTTGACATGCCTCATGATTAGTAATTTTCATAACCACCTCCTGGCTGCTATACGATTTATTTATTCTTGTCACTGGAAACATTCATTTATACTACACTGATACCTTTCCATGACACATTAGACACTTGGTGATTCTAAGAGACTTCTTTCCTTGTTAAAGTATGATTTTCAGTTTGTTACCGACTGTGCACGATTTAGGAATGTGGTTTGGTGCTCATGAATCATATACTTTTAAATGACCAAAGAGTTCAGAATTTCAGATTTCAAAATCTTTCATCATTCAAAATTTGTATAATCTTTCAGAAAATGGTGGAGCACTTTATTGTCATTTGTTCAGCAAAAGCTGATGAGGTAGGGGAAACAATCATGGTGGAATGGCACCAGGCATTCATATTCTGATGATTCTTTCACCAAGGAGCAGCACCTAATTTCTCTCTTCTGTAAATTGTTAAAACAACTGTTTTATCTGTGATGTTTATTTAAAGAAATGTCCCAGCACTACAGTTGCTTTGAAGTTTCTCTCATTTTTTTTGATATTACTGCTTGGTATGTTCTCTGTGGCCGTATTTGTTTTCACAAGGTCCTCCAGTTTCCTCCCCACATTCCAAAGACAGTAGGAAAATTGATGTGCCTTTAAATTGTCTTGAGGTATGCATGCTATGTATGACTCAGTGTGTGCTTTAATACTGCAATGGTTGGCATCCTTTTCAGAATTAGTTTCTCTATCTTGTGCCCAGTGGATGACTAGATGGTCTACATCTCCACTATGACCCTGCAATGGATAAAGTAGGTTAGCCAAGAATGAATGAATAAATGAATGAATGAATGAATGAATGAATGAATGAATGCCTAGTAAATCAGGTCAGATATATACATATATATATATATATATATATATATATATATATATATATATATATATATATATATATATATATATATATATATACACATACATATGCATGGGTCTACCTGAAAAGAACGAAATCCCAAAATATTGAATCCAAAATAACCAAGAAGAATTAAGCAAAACTGCATAACAACAAAAAGTGAAAATACCAAATTTCACATTACCAAAAAATCCTACCGGATGTGTATGACCATTTCTCATATGTTTCTTAGTTATGTAAAATAAAGAAAAATGTTCTTGTTTGTATTTCTGTGCAAATAAAGCAATCTCCACCGCAAACATAACTCCTGTGTATTTTGGAAGGAGGCTACACCCCCCTTTGCCCCCACCACGCCCTCTGCAAATTAAATATACCAGCTCTGAGATTGCACTACACTGAAGAAAAGGGTAAATACCCACAGCGCACCCACATCTGCCAGAGAACCGCCCAGTACAGTGTGCATGTACAGCATCACCGTTCTTTTTTAAAGTGGTATTACTTACAAACAGTCAAT
>NC_056741.1:483627933-483640433 GCF_019279795.1 Protopterus annectens | reverse complement strand
ATATCTTAAAGTGTTGCTATGATGTGGTGTCTAGTGCCACAGGATCTGTAATGCATATATATACCTGGATCAGGTTACAGAGTCTCTCTTAAGATGTTAAATCCCATATCCTCAGTACCTTATTATATTATGAAATCCTTTTTGGCAACACCCCTGCTGAATTCCTAAAATACTTCAATGAAAGGGGAAAACTAGTTCTGAAGGTCAAATAACTTTTTCAGTCTCCCTTTCCAAAGTATTGCAGGGCAGCAAGTCAGGAAAGAATGAATACAAAAAAAAAAAAAAAAAAGGAATGGCATGAGGATACCAAGGAAGAGAAATATGCCCCCTGGGGTCTGGTCAATCAAAGAAAAGTGTATGACTATCTAACAACTTCTTCCTCCCACCCATCCAAACCCTGATCATTCTGGTAAAATAGAAGGCATCTGCCTCTTTCCCTACACTTTTGTAATCAAACAAGAACAGATGCTTGAGTACTAGAGATAATCCAACAGGGCACCATGTCAGTAAGATTCCTTTCCCCTAAAGTCATGAATCCCTCTTCATCCAAAAAATCAAACACAATTGTTCCCCTCCCATTCTATCAGATATACTGCCACACGGTGGGACAGAACCTGTTCCCAGATCCCAGCAGGAAAAAGATTTTTCTAGTACCTAGGAAAGAAGTTACCTGGAGACCAGTGTTAGACCATTCAGTTCTAAATTTTTTTCTTAAAAATTCCAAAGATCAAAATGTTTCCTTCAAGGCACTGTTTCCCCACATTACTTCCACCAGTTTTCTAGTTGCGCTACATCAGAAGGATGCTTACCATCATATTCCTATTCCCAAAGACTTCAGGCCTTATTTAAGATGTTTGTATCCGGATTACATTTTTTACACCCTTGCCCTTTTGACCCTACACTGCTCCAGGAGTATTCACAAAATGGCTGGTTCCAGTAATTGCTATGGCAGAATGCAGTAAATTCACAATTATCACTATCTTGATGATCACATTATCTTAGCAGAATCAGTTCATGACACTCGGTCATCCTTAATATTCACCATACATCTTCTTCAAAATCTAAGCTTCAAACAAAACCTGAAGAAATCTTCCCTAACTTCTTCCCATTCCTAGGATGTCTGTTAGACACTTCTCTCTTGATGTTCTATCACACTCTAGAAAAGGATTCCCTTTATCAACTACATTTTTTTACATCTTAGACTGTATTGTTTAAGCTATTCTGTTTCCCCTTAGCCAGAAACCATATGAGGAAGAGTCAGTGGGTCCTCAAATCAGTCTGTACCCAACACCAGCATCCTCTGCCCTTTCCTGTCCCAGTACTGAGCTTTATCAAAAAGGAACTTGTGAGGTGGGCATATCATATTCAGTTGGATCCTCCCTCTTTCTCCCCCACCACAGCCCTGTCTGTAACAACAGATGATTCAGAGTTTGCCTGGGTGGCAGTATCCAAAGGAATAAGTATACGGGACATAAGATACACATTTCAAGAAAAAACACACCAACTTCAAGAAAATTATGAGCCTCATAAATGCATTAAATACCTTGAGTCAAATGTAAACTCCATGTCAATTATTGATTATTACAAACAGACAAAACCACTGTAATATGATCCATAAACAAACAGGGGGATCATATCTTAACCCCAGTACAGACTAGCCATTATGTGCCTAGGAAGTCCCATCTCAGCACAATTGCTTCATGTTTTCCATCAGACCACTGTTGCAGACACTCTGAGTAGAGCCAGCCTATACCTTTATGGATTGATGTTACAGATAGAGGTCTTCCAGGAGATAGTCCTCCTGTGGAGAACTCTTCAAGTGAATGAGTTTCCCTACATTCCCAATAGACAGTTAAAGAAATTCTGTGTCGGGACATCTGTCAGAAAGGCCTGGAAAACAGATGATTTTTTCCACTGATGGAAATTTACTTTTTTGCCTATCCCCATATCCTCTGATAACCAGAGATCTTCTAAAGATATAGAAGGACTCTCCCAAGGTATTTGTGGCAAGTCCAAAAAACAAACAGACCCTGAATACACTGGATATAAATAAATGTTTAATTGTAACCACAAAGCTTTCAGAAAATATTCCTTCTTCAGTCCCTTTTGTAATGAACAAGATTTGGTTCTTCTTTCTGAAGAAAATGTCCAGGAGTAATTAAGACAAACTCCACAGAGTGGACCTGTTCACACAGGACAAGGGATCACTGACCCACTCCAGACTGTGGAACCTACATCTGATGGTCGGAAAAATAGAATTTTGATCCCATTTATGCACCTTTTTTTTCTGGGAACATGCAACAGGAAAACTTGCAACTAGAAGAATCATATTTGCAAAGTGGAAGAGATTTTCAAGTGGGTGTCACAAAGAGACCAGACTCATCCAGAGCAGAGGCCCTTTTAATTCTCTAGTACCTATATGAATTGCTCAAATCAGGCATATCCTAAACTTCTATCAAGGTACATCTATCACATTTAAGCTTGTATGCCACTGGATCCCCTCTTTCTTCTCTTTTCCAATTAAAGCAAATTCTGTTACATGTCCAGCTACACAGGAAACAAGTGGCCCCATCATGGGATCTTAATTTTGTATTAGAAAAGTTAACTCTTCCTCTGTATGAACCAACTTCACAGGCTGGCTTTATATTCTTTACTTGGAAGACTGTTTTGCTTACTGCTCTGGTTTTGGATTGAAGAGTATCTGAATTACAAGCCCTAATGTCCATTCAGCCTTTTTTGATCTTTCACAGGGACTGGGTAACCTTAAGATCCAAGCCTTCCCTTACACTCAAGAAAGGTTATGTCTGAATTTACATTCAATTAGTCTGTTTATCTCATGTCTTCTTTCCTGAAACCCAAAACAGGAAACATACTTCAGATGTCCACAGGCAATTCAGGTACTACCTGGAAAGGACTAGAAACTTCAGAACTTCTGACCAGCTCTTTATTTCCATGCATGGAAAGAAAAAGGGACAACCTGTATCAAAGGAGACCATTTCAAATGCATGTTCAACTGCATTCATTTCTGTTACTCTCACCATGGAAATACCCTCCTCTCAGAAAGTCAAGGGTCATTCTACAACAATTATGGCGACTTCTGGGGATTTTTGGAAAGGGGTAGACTTTAGAGCTATTCTAGAAGCAGCAACGTGGTCATCTGTGTATACATTTACTAAGCTGTACATGCCAGACTTATTTTTTCAGGGCTAGAATAGGATTTGTTATGTCCATCCTCCAGGGGTTCCTGAACTCAGGTCTTTCTTACTCCACCTCCACCCTTACTATCTAAGCTTTAGTGGTCATCTCATCTGGCTTTGTGCTGCTACAACAGTCATCTAATGATGAACATTGTGCATTTATATAAGTGATCTTACCATAACAGTAGATGTTTGAATAGATCGCTTTCACAGTACTAACACTCTCCCACTCTCCCCTTTTATTTTACTTATTCTTTTTCCTCTGATGGATATTTTTCCTCCTTCCTTATTTTCTCTTGGCCAGAGTGGGGTTTCCTTACCATCTTTCTACTATGACATAGGATTACAGATTTGGACCTTTAGGTCATTTTTTTTTCTGGTTATGGCCTTCTTTAGTTAGATTCTGAATTTTGGTTCCCATATGTCTCCTTTTATACCAGCACATCCTAGTGCTGCCTCAGATGTATGGTGCATATGGAAGGTGCCCAAAAGCTTTTGCATACTGGCCAGACATCTGATCCTTTACAGGATACATCCCATGCAGCTGCATGCTACAGCAACAGTGACTGATTCATACATCTACTGTCATGGTAAGTTCACTTGTACAGCTATATTTTCATTGGTTCCTGACACTTACTAAGCAAAGTGCATTCAGGGTAGCTTTGCAAGTCACTCAATTACTTTCCCCCATTTTTACACTAATGAGAGGTGTATTATTCAAAAAGTTTAATTTTAATTATCTGTGTCATGGTTTAAGGATTCATCCCCCCTATACTACAGAAATGGGACTTGTTGAATCATTTTAATCTTTGTGATGCCCAGTGCAGTGAATCTGAACCTGCTCAACTAATTACACCAAACAGATACGGAGTACTCCAGTGTGTGAACCTAATCACAATGCAGTGCTGTTGATGACAGCATGTGTTCCCCCCTTCCTTGGGTCTTTGTAATCTCACAGTTGTAATATATAAGCCCAGGTGTCTAAGTATGGTGACCACCACCCCCCCCCCCCATCCAAGGGTTGGAACTCACTGCAAAATCAGTACTTCCGCGCTTACTGATGTCCTATTTCTAGAGTGAAAATGCTGACTTTGTACCATGTGATGGGTTGTAAACTTGTAATTCACAAGATGCCATTTTCTGATATAGACAATTTTGAATACACTGAAACTGGAAGGTTCAAGTTTAAAAAGACAGGATTCATACATTTTTAAGGTCTAATCTTATCTGCCTTCATCATTCTGTATGAAGCAGGTTATGAATTCCCTGGTTCCAAGGCTGCATCTGGATTTCCTCTATTCTCACCTGCTGAATATCCCTGTTCTGTTTGATTCTGTCTTACTCTTGGCGTAATTGCTACACCTTAAACAGGCCTCTCAAAGTGCACCATCTTTCTCACAGGTTTCCTTAGCTGACAAACACATGTACACATGCACAAACATAGGCGCACACACACACACACACACACACACACACACACACACACACACACACACACACACACAGGTATTTCTCTTCATTGCTCTTCATTAAATGCTTCTGTCTTATCACTCTTGCCAAGTCATTGTCGAATTATCATTTGAATGCTGAACCATGCCTCTCAATTTGTTTGTCCAGCAATTCTAGACAAAGCCAAAAAAGGAGGGTAGGGAAACAAAAGTCTAAAATTAGAAACAATTGCTAAATATTACTGTAATTTGCTTAAACCATTGATAGAGTAACAGTTTTTTCTGAACAATAAGAAGCATGAGATTGTAACATCTGGCATTACTGACTACCAGAAAGTTAAAAATGTAATATGGGACATGGCAAAACTGCAAGGCCTCAGGCCATTCTGCAAAATGAGGGACAGTTGAGAGGTATGTCGCTCAGCAAAAATGCTTCTATTCATCTGCAACAACAATAAATTTAGTCTTTGAAACTTACTTTCCTTAACTGGTGTTTGGATCTGAAGTGAAATGCCTCCTATAACATATAGTATATGTCTGAAAAACTCTTTTTGTTAAGCAATGCCTGATGGCAGGAGAGTAACCTGCATAACAAGACTGACTTAAGTCATCTTTCAAATATCCAGCCTAATAAAACAGTGGTCAGAAATAAAGCCGTTTGAGTCATTAAGATGACCTATAATTAGATTTTTGCTGTATTACTTTAATGAACAAACGGCATCATTTACATGACTTTGAAAGTACTGTATCCTGACTCTGGAAAGGGACTCTGTGTAGCTGCAATTGCAATCATTTGCCTTGAAGCAGAAATGAGAACTGTGCTGTACATGTGAAAACCACAATGTACTGTGCCTTTACAAAGGTGACTCTTCATTCCAAAGTGTCAGAATGTCAACTGTAAGCTAAAATGAAACTGCTTAGAAGAACTAATAGATTTTAATTATTGCTTTCCGTAGCTCTTTGTTTTGAAGGTTTTAATTAAACTAATGACTTATGGGAGAAGAATAACAGTTCTTATGCAAGAATTAATTAAAAGGCACTAATGTGTGGATATGAATAAAACTCTAGATTTAAATATAGAAGAAAATGAATTCAGTCAAGCTGTAGAAATATTTCTTTTGAGGAGCTGATGCAATTTAAGATATGTTCAGCTATCACGGTCAGTTGTACTGTCCCTCTACGACATGGTATCCACAATTTCAAGGGAAATACTAGCTGATAAAAAAATAACTCAGTTTTATTTCAAAAATGTATTTGAATGCAAATGTGTGTGTGTGTGTGTGTGTGTGTGTGTGTGTGTGTGTGTGTGTGTGTGTCCATGCCTATGTTTATTTGACGGTGTGTCTGTATGCAGCTGAATCGGTGTGTGTCTGTGCATGTGTATGTGTGTATATGTTTGTGTTTGTGTGTCTGCGTCTGCATCTGCGTCTGTATGTATTTGTATATGTCTGTATCTGTACATTTGTGAGTGTGTGTCTGTGTGTCTGTGTGTACTTACATATATAAATATAAATATATATATATATATATATATATATATATATATATATATATATATATATATATATATATATATATATATATATATATAAATATATATATACACACATATAGGATCAGAGGATCATAGAAGGTTACTAGGCTATTGGCCCTGAAGCCCTTATATGCCTAGCCAAAAGTTTAGCCCATGTTTAGACAAGTCAGCACCCAATGCCCCTGTCCAGCAGGGACACGGATGGAATCCCAGGGGTGTATTTTCTGTTTCCCATCCAGTTATCCAGGTTGCACTTAAAAAGGGGTAAAGAAGTACTCTGCTTGATGTGGAGAGAGAGTCTATTCTCCAGATGGGGGAGTCTCTGGGACACAAATCTGTTCTGCCAACAAGTCCTGTTGATGTCACAGACCAGGTTGAGGCCTCACATGTGGGTTACTTGAGTGGAGCTTGACTTGCAGATATGCAGCAGTCCCATCAATGCGGGGTCTGTGATCGCTTGTATGCTGCACAGAGGTCACCTCTGAGGATTCTGTATGAAACTGAGTAGATGGATAGGGCTTTAGCCTATACGTGTATAGTAGGTGTTTGAGGCCCTGGATTCTCCTGGTGAGGAACCTCTATGGTCTCTCTATCTGCTGCATGTGCTTTGCAAGGTACATGCCAAAAGGGGTGTTGTACTCAATAATGGGCCTTATAAGGGAAGAATACAAGGATGTTATGACCTCCTTGTCCTTGGATGAGATACCCTTACTTATGAGGTGGGCCATGTAGAAGGCTTTCCATACAACGGAAACGACATGGTGGTCAAAAGTCAGGTTGCTATCAACCTGGGTGCCCAAGTCCCATACAGTTGATTGCGTGCATACGACATTGTTATTAGTGTGATAATTTGTGGGGACATCACTCTCCCCAAAGGGGATGTTGATGCAATTTTTGGTATTCAGCTTGACGCCATGTTTCTGACACCAGTCATTTGTCTGAGTGAGACCCTCTTGGAAGATGTCCACATCACGAGGGGAATTGATGACAGCACCCAGCTTGCAGTCATCTGCAAACCTGGTCAGCCATAGCCCACTGGTTTTGGCCTGCACCTCAGAAAAGTATATCCCAAATAACAGAGGCCCCAAGACCGAACCCTTGAGTACACCACTTGTTACGGGTCTACTGCTTGAGGTGGCTTTTTTGACTAGGTGGGTTCTATCAGTGAACCAGTTTGCTACCCATCTGGTAACATAAGGATTGATGCCTAGTTGAGAGAATTTATCTATTATGCTTGAGTGAGGAATAGTGTCGAAGGCTTTAGCCAGGTCAAGGTAGGCAGTGTGCACCATCTTCCCCTCGTCCATGGCTTTGGTGACTGTCTCAAAGAAGTCAACCAAATTTAACAGACATGACCTCCCCTTGATGAAGCCAAACTGTGTGGGATCGAGTGTTTGGAGGTTGCCAATATCCTTGTTAATGAGGTCCATGATAATCCATTCCATGGCCTTGCAGATCTGGTTAGTTAGGCTGATGGGTCTATAATTTCCTAGATTGGTGGCCACTACACCTTTTTGCAAAGAGATGACAGTGGCTGTCCTCCACTCAGCTGGGATGAAGCCGGTACTCAGGGTTTGGTTGAACAAGGCACCTAATGGTGCTGCAAGTTCCTGCCTGAGATCACATAGGATGCAGCCTGGGATGTTATTGGGTCCCAAGGAGGCTGTATTTTTTGCCTTTAAGAGAGCAGTGGTGACCTGTTCCCTCAATATAAGTGGAAGGGGGCAGGTACTGGGGATATCCTGATTTACTGAGGGGGGGCAGAGGGTGAAGTTTTTGCTGAATCTGTCAGCCAGCAAGTTTGCTGTAAATATGGCATGTGTATATGTAGTGTCCTTGACTGCCAGTTTTGAACAGATCTGGGTGCTTCCTTTGAGGTTACAGACATATGTGAAAAAGGCCTTATGATTGTCTCTAGTAGATATGGCCAATTTAGAGATGAAGTTTGCTTTGGAGGATTTCACTAGTATTCTTATTTGCTTGTTCAGGCTAAGGAGACATTGCTTCCAGTTTGGCACCTGCCCCCTCTTGGTCTTGGACAGCAATTTTTTCCTTTTGTTATAGATTTTATTTATTGCAAATGCTCACCAGACAGGTTTAGTCTTCCTTGCGGAGGATGATTTAGTCCTGTCTGGTATTCCTGATTACATGCATCTATATAAATGCTCGTATAGTGCTTTGGTGTAGTTGTGGATACTGATGCCAGTTCCTGCAGAGGGGGAGGGGGTGGTGAAGCTGTTTATACCATTCATCAGGAGGCTGTAATCAGCTTTGGAAAAGTTTTTATGTCTGACCCTAGCTAGAGGGGTCTTGGGGGAGATGGCGACTTCGAAAGTGAGCACTTTATGGTCGGATCTTGCCAGGGAGGATGATACTGTAAGGATGGTGCAGTGGTTACTCATGTTGGTTAATACCAAGTCCAAGATATTATTACCTCTTGTGGCAGTATTGACTAGTTGTTCCAAGGCATTTGCATTGACAAAATCAAGAACTCTCAGGGCATTTGTGTTCTGGCATGAGTAGTTTTTCCAGTCTACATTTGGGCAGTTAAAGTCTCCCAGGATCAGGGTAAAGGGTTTAATCTTGATAAATTCAAACAGGTCCAAATAGGTGGATTGGGCATCAGATTTGGGGGCCGGTAGCTAGCTATGATTTGAATATGGGTCTCGTCAAAGGTTAACTGCACCTGGAGTGTCTCCTGTGCGTCATACTGTTTGACCTGCCTGGAGGTGTGTATATCTTTAATATATATTGAAACTCCACAGCCTTTGGCTTTACTGCCCACAATATGGGGTCTGACTACATGATAGGATGTGTAACCAGGTAAGACTGGGGTGCTCTCCATGGCTTTGAACCAGGTTTTTGTGACTGCACAGTTGTCAGAATTTTTCAGGGTTAACAATGCTTGCAATGAGTTTCATGTTTAGACTCCTAGCGTTCAGCACCATGACCTTTAATTTGTGTTTTGTTGAAATTTTTATGTTGGTAGTTTTAACCTCATCCCTTTTCCTAAAACAGGCACTATGGGGAGGCAAGAACCTTTGCCAGAAGCCTGAAGGCCAGGTGAGACAGATGCAGGCCATCTCTGGCAAAGCATTGTAGTCTGTCTATCTTATCTTCCCAGGCTGTCAGGTTCTGGATCCCCCTGGAATGAAACCAGAAACTAAGCCAATTATTAAAGTAAATAATTTTCTGTTTGTACTGAGGCATCATTCTGGGTGATGGCTAGGAACACACCTGCCTGGGACACATAATCAGCAAGGTCAATCATGTCTCTCTTCATATAGTCCAGGGAGGTACGTCTCAAGTCATTCACACCAACACGGACTATGACAGAGTCATAATAGTACCTGTTGTTGAGAGACTTGAGTGTGTATGTGATATGGTGGATTATGGTACCTGACAGACAACTAACTGTGATTTTCTCCTTATCCAGCCTGGTGAGAGACACATCTGTGTGTAACACAATGTAGTCTCCTATGACTAATATATTTGGTTTATGGTGAAGCCTAAGTGGCTGTGAGACACAGGTGTGTGGACTATTCGTGGTATGTGGTATGGATGGCTGTGGCGATTGTGTGTGTTTTTGCCTCAGGGGTCTCCTTTGTTTGGGTAAATTTATGTTGAGGACCTCCACATGTGTGGGTGTGTGTTGTGTAGGTGTGGGTGGTGTTTGAGGTGTAGTGGTTGTGTTGACAACCTTTTTGATGCCAGATATACTGGCTTTAGAGGGAGAGAGCAGGGACTCTAGGTTCCTAATGTAATTGCCTCTCTCACAAATTGTGTTCCTAGGTGGTAGTAGTAGATTGTTGTCCATGTACATGAGGCAGTTGCTACAGTGTCTCAGGCTGCCCATATCAACCAGACTGGCAGGAGAAACTGTAGGAAATTGACCATCCATATTTGTCAGAATCTGAGGGAGAAAGGCCAGGGAGAGCTAAGTGGTGGGCCTGAAGCCCAAGTGCTTAAACCAAAATTAAGAGGCTTAGAATAACACTCAGTTTAGACAGGCTATAAACAAGCAATAATAAATGCAACAGAAAATATGCAGTTGAACACTTTAGAGAGGAAGCAGCAAGTAGCAGGAAAAATCAAGATGAAGTAACAGAGTAGTAAGAAGAAACACAAGTACAGAAAAAATATAAGCTGCTGAATAAAGTGTTTTTTTTTTTTAAGTGGAAAGGGAGAGAGGAGGAACAGAAGGTAATTCAAGGTTAAATAACTAAGGGGTTTGGCCTTCCCAAATGATCTCTGTATTAGGTAGAATGAGCTAATGAAATGGGACTGGGGTGAGTGTCCCAGATCAAAGTTACAGTAGGGGCGGGCAATTGCAAAAGCCACCAATTTTAAGAACACAAAAGCACGAGGGTGGGAGAAAACAAAATTCGGCCACAGGTCATCAAATATATAAATGCAGACACAGGTAAGACAAATGAGTAAATAAATCAGTCAAGCAAAAAATACAGTGCAGAACGCTGAACAGTTAGATAAAGTGAAAAAAATATACTTATCAGCTCTATATTTCCAGATTGTTTGAGAAGCACTCTCAGTTGGGCACAATGGAGCTTCTATCAATGATGTGCAGAAATTCACACAAAGGTAATATTTTTATACCAACAAGATAAAAGCTAACCCTTGAGACTTTTTTTTTTTTTTTTGTGTGTTATCTCAAAACTTGTGTTTTGAGATAACACAAAAGCTGTTACACCAGATTTTCCACCCTGGAATAAGTTCACTACAAACTCTTTGAGAAATAAAGATTTCAGCACAGATCAGGAAACAGAATTCTGCATGTATGTGTATGTGTGTTTGTGTGTATGTATGTATGTATATATACATACACATATATATATATATATATATATATATATATATATATATATATATATATATATATATTTGTGTGTGTATGTGTGTGTGTGTGTGTGTGTGTCTACACCTAGGTCTATAGGAGTGCGTGCCTGTATACAGCTGTGTGTGTGTCTGTATATGTGTGTCTATGCATACATACATACATATATATATATATATATATATATATATACACACACACATACATAATTATCCAAACACAGTTGGAAAAACCATAAAGTCTAAATATGTAAACATTATATGTATTCACTTGTGTGTTTTTTTGAGCTTGTAGCCTGCTCATCTGTGAAAAATATTCTTTATTGTCCACTGGAATAGCTGAATGGCCAAAAAATGTATTCCCTGCATTCCTGCATGCAAAAAAAAACAAGATTAGCTAGGTTGTGTTGATTTATACACATCCTGTGGGGGGACTTTGAGCATCTGCTCTGTGAGTATGATGCATAAATACACAGCTGATTATCAGTGTATGCAGATTTGTGCTTTATCCACATGCATAGTGTCTGTATATGGAACCAGCGGACGTAGACAGCCCGGTTTTGATGCCTGAATTAATAGGTGAAGTGTTTGTGGAATAATGAGTAAGTTACCTGTAGAAGAAGTGGATGACACATTGTATTTTCTAATATTTTTATGGAATTCGAAGGTGCTTCCTTTGTTTAGAGTTTCTAATGGCAATATGTCTTCCTATGATCGGTAGTTAACAGGATTCGGTGTGGGGCTTTGGGTGTTGATACACAGTTTAGTTAAGATTTAGCTGCTGAGTGAGCCTATATGCAAAGGGAGGTAGGGTCTAAAGGTGGGTATTGGTAAGCCATAAATGGAAACAGTCCAGGTGTCTTGTGTTATGCTTTTTGTGCCTTATTTTTTAAAAGGTAATTAGTAAGTGAGTGACGGATGCATGCTTTGATGATGAGTCATCTACGGGACGTGATTAATCGCTGGTGCAAAGGAGTGGGGGCTGCCTATATGGGCATACAATACAGTATTCAGTTCTGTTATTTTTATTACAAGTGTATTTTTGCATGTGAATATGTCATTTACAAGAAAAAGGAACCACAATATTTTACCTATTGAAACAAAAATACATATTATCAATAGACTAGAAAAGGGTCAAACTGGATTATCTGTTGTGAAGATTTTCAATGTTGGAAAGGCTAAAATCTCAGAAATGAAAAGTAAAAAAGATATACTTGATTTTGGGTCGTGAATATGGGTCAAAAAGAAGAAAAAACATCAAAAACCTGAAAGACAAAAAATTAGAAGAGGCTATGTATTTATGGTTTGTACAAAGAAGAAGCAAAAGGGAACCTATGTGTGGTCCACTATTGTGTGAAAAGGCACTTGAGTTAAACAATACACTTGATAGTCCATCCGATTTTAAGGCTAGCACTGGCTGGTTAAAGAACTTTAAATCTTGTCATGGCATACAAGAATTAGAGGTTCAAG